>NC_057797.1:125303238-125527733 GCF_018294505.1 Triticum aestivum
GTCTAGCCAGATACCTGATGCCAAGGGGTGTGGTGATTTGGACGTTGCACTACTAGGAAAAGGGCTATAGATGGAATTGACACTAATGGCGCACCAAACATGTGGTGCGCCATTACTATATACTAATGGCACACCATGTGTTGGTGCGCCATTAGTGTGCAAATACTAATGGTGCACCACATCCACGGTGCGCCATTAGTAAAAAAAATTAACTACTAATGGCGCACCGTGGGAGTGGTGCGCCATTACTAGTTCAACTAGTAATGGCGCACCATGCCACGGTGCACCATTAGTAACTTGGCCCAAACATTCGCCCGAATGCACCCCCCCCCCTGGACCGCCTTTTCAGTTTCAAAAAAATAAAAGAAAATGATAGAAATGTCAACAAAATAAGATTCCCATGTGGTATGTGGTCTAGTTGTTAGCAAAATTTACAAACATGAATTTTCGCGTACGAACTCGGATGAAAAAGTTTTTTATATGAAAAATCATCTACTCGAAAAGTTACATCCGAATTCAACAGGGGGAACCCCGTTAAACATTTTCAAAATCCTCAAAAACCTAACAGAAAAAAGATATGGGGCTTTTAAGATCTAGAGAGGCAAAAATAATTCAAAAAAATTCAAACTTACGAATGGCGCACCTGCCCATGGTGCGCCATTAGTATCTTCCCGCCTTCAAAATTCAAAATAAGTCAAAAAAAAAATGGCGCACCTGCCCACGGTGCGCCATTACTATGCCATATATATGGCTGGGCGTGGTCCTCTCCTTCTTACCTCTTCATTCTTATCCTCCACTCCACCTCTCCTCCACTCCATCTACTCCTCTCCTCCACTCCATCTTCCCTTCTCTCCTCCACCATACTACCCTGCTCCTCTCCGGCGACTTCCTCCTCCTCCTCTCCGGCGACCTCCTCCTCCCTCCTCTCCTCCCCTTCCCTCCCCTCACGGTTTCTCCTCCCTCATCTCCGATGAGCTCCTCCTCCCTCCTCTCCGGTGAGCTCCTCCTCCCTCCTCTCCGGTGAGCTCCTCCTACCTCCTCTCCTCCCATTCCCTCATGGTTTCTCCTTCCTCCTCTCCGATGCTTCAGTGAACTCCTCTCCGGCGACCTCCTCCTCCTCTCCAGCGATGTAGGCGAGCGCCTCTCCGGTAACCTCCTCCTCCTCCTCTCTGGCGAACTCCTCTCCGGCGAACTCCTCTCCGGCAAAAGAACACGGCAAAAGAACGTACAAGATCCAAAAACAGGAACAAAATTTGAAATAATATCGTGCCAAAAAACGAGCAAAAAAACGAGCAAATAATGGGCAAAAAAATCACGATCCAGATCCAAATTCAAAATTCAAAAATAGCAATGGCGCATGGTGGGTGTTAGACGGTGCGCCACTATTATTTTCCCGCCTTCAAAATTCAAAAATACTAATGGCGCACCAGTGGCCTATACTAATGGCGCACCGTGGCCTATACTAATGGCGCACCGGTGGTGCGCCATTAGTATACCAGATACTAATGGCGCACCAGTGGTGCGCCATTAGTAAAAAATACTAGTGGCGTGATACTAATGGCGCACCAGTGATGCGCCATTAGTAGGCAAAACTGGTGCGCCATTAGTAGCCCTTTTCCTAGTAGTGTTGCAGTCTCTGCCATTCCCTCATCTGCGACCATCGAGCATGTGATGCCTGTGACTAACATGACCAGTGAGCCAATTGTGGTTGCACCTACTCCAAACCCAGATGCTCTCTTCGCTAAAGAACTTTGTGACTTGCTCGCCAGTGTGGAGGTTGCTAGACCTGGTTTGGGCAGGTCGATTGCTTGCCTTCTGACGGGGACACCAATAAGAGGCAAACAAAAGAAGGTGGGAAAAGGCAAGAGTGACGCCATAGGCAAGGCGTCTCTGGCTACTTGATGGATGATCTTCATTCTCTCAGCCAATCCTCTTGGATTGGGTCGTCGTTGTGGGTTCGAAGGTGTTTGATGTCTTATGTCGAGGTGTTCTTGTCGGGGGTCACATGGCGTAGTAGCAATGTCGAGCTTTGTGGATGTTGTGTAATCAGATTGTCTGGCAGGGGCTGCCTATGCGGTTGTGGGGTTTTCTTGCCATGTCAGTAGTTAGTCTGTGCTCCGTTTGTATTAGTTTTCGCCCGATTTTCCTTTAATTAACTAAGAAATTCTCTTCTTCTTAATTAATCGATGAGGCAAAACGTTTGCCTCCGTTTAAAAAAAAATAGAGTCAAGTCACCGGAGAGCCCATCGCAGTTAGAACAGTAGTGCAGAGGCCAATTGGAAACGCCAATGAATGCGGACGGGAGAGGCTGAACAACGAGGAGAGAATATCGGTTTTGCCGTCGACCCAAGGGATCCAAAGTTGGAGAGAGATCGCAGTCTCCTCTTCGTCCATGTCGTGTCACTACACGAGGACACTGTACGCCAGCCAATGACTCACCAGAGTACCAGACAAAGGTCGTTGAAGGATTGCGGACCAGCCAACGCCTCCCACACCACCGGCGGCCAAGAGAGCAATGCACGACCGCCGCCATCAACCACCAAACACCACAACCACAACCTCCAACCATCCCTAGAACGACGCCTCCAAGGAGGACTACACCGCTAAAACGCCATCGTCGTCCGGCCCAAAAGGCCAAAGTTTTCACCTGGGAGTGCGGGGAAGGAAGAGGGGTGGCGGGATCCAGAAGCTCGACGCACCCTGAAGAGGGAACCAGCGCGGGGACACCGACACCGTCGAGGTCAACGCAAAGTCGACCAGGGGTTTCCCCGTTCTAGAGCTCCGCCAGCCCACGCCCAACATCTAGGTCTGGTCAGATGGACCGCAGCGAGGGGAGGGGGCCAGGATTCAGATCGACGGAGCCACTGGATCCTCCCGCGGCCACGAAGGACCTCCGCCGCCCTAGCGCCGCCCACACAGCCGGAAGGGACGGCCAGCTCCCGCGACGCCATCCACCAGCGAGAACCGCGTCGCCATCTTCACTCGGGGCCGCCGCCCCGGCTTCCAGAGCTCCCGCAACAGGGCAAGGCAGCGGAGCCTCACCACGACCCTCATCGGAGGCCGCACAACAAGGTCGGCGACGTCCTCAGGCGGCAGCTGGGAGAGGAGGGAGGGAGAGGTGGGGCTCGAGAGGCTAGGATTTGGTCGCCCTCAAGTCGCCCAGGAGGGGCGGCACGAGGGAGAATGGGGGTGTAGTGCAGTTTTAGACATCAGTGGTGCTCAAGTTATAATTGTCTCAAATATGGATGTGCAACACATAAACCATAAAAAACATAAATCCTACATTCCTACTAGCAAATTGCATTATTTTGTACAGTTTGAGCATACTGGTTGTCTTGTGGTTTTGGAAAGCACATCCAATACAAAAAGAAAGACATTTTGAACATGTCTTATAAGTCAACGCTCAAAACTTTCGGAACCAGCATGTGGTTGATCTTGGAGCATGTCCGGCAGATCCCTTTTCTCCAATAAACTATTGTTATTGGGGGAGTTAGGGAGGGGAACTTATGGTCTATGAGTGTATATGCACCCTATATGAAAAATAGTAATAAAAATCAAAAAATTCTAAATATATTTTTGAAATAAACTTGAACTCCCATTGTACTTGTAGAAATAATTCCACAAAGAGGGAAAACTCAATTGAATATTTAGGAGTATTGATTCTTATTAGTAAACCCCGTTGTACTTTTTCACTTTGAAAATATCTTTGTTGCTACTTATAGAGAAATCTGTTACCTTTGTTGCAGATGTGTCTAAGAACCCGAGTTGTTGAAGAAGCTTGCCTCATTGGTTACTGATGGAGAGGACTTCGACTGTCCAATTTGCTGGTCTCCTCCATCTACAACTACTATAACAAGCTGCACTCACATATATTGCCAAACCTGTATCCTAAAAATACAAGAGCCCTAGTTCACGTTATCCGATATGTCAGCGCTCCCTATCAAAAAAGACCTCTTTATTGCTCCGGCGGTACATCATTCTGATGACGATGACTCGGGCAGTCTTAACTCTGGCAAACCTCTCTCTTCGAAGGTGCAAGCCCTCCTGGAGCTACTGAAGCATTCCCGGAAGGAAGACCCTTCATCAAAGTCTATCGTGTTTTTCTAGTTCCAGAAGATGTTGATTCTGCTCGAAGGGCCGCTGAAAAGAGCAAGCTCCAAAATACTATGTCTTGACGGCACCATGAGCGTGAAAAAGAGGTCAGACATTATAAAGCATTTTGCGGTTGTCGGCCTCGATGCCCCAACCGTACTGCTGGAGCTAGTGTGAACCTAACAATGGCGTCGACGGTATACCTGTTTGACCCCTGGTCAGGGGCGGAGCCATAAAATTTGGCCATTGGGTTCACTCCATGACTCGTTGTGAGAACTTACTACTAATATGTGAAGTGTAAAGTCTTATTTTAATTACTTCAAGAAAATTATAGCACCCAAAAACAACATAATGAGTAGAAATATGGTATCATATATCACACATTGTGTTGCATTAAAAACTGAACAGTGCAAGACATACCCATTGAATAAAATTATAAAATCACTTGTTTACGTATTATAAATAGAGTAGTATCACATAACTTTGTAGCTCCAGATGTAGCTTCTCATCTTCCTTGAACACCGAAAATGACAAGTTAGTTTGACAAGTTTAGAATAAGTACTAACAAGAGAAATAATCTGGTAAAGGCACTCACATTTTAGAGCGTCCCCTTTCGATCTTTCATGGCCTTAAAAAAAACTAAACACTGCATCATTGGTAATGGTAGAAAATATATCTTCCTCCACATAGCAGATTAGGTAGTCACTCATGAATTGATCACCCATTTTATAGCGTAACTTTTTTTACAACATTCATAGTTGAAAAGCATCTCTCCATTGACATTGTGGCAACTGACAATATCAGTACTAGCTTTAAAAGATGATAAACCAAAGGAAACATAATATGCTTATTTGTTTCCACCATTAGTTTAGCAAGATCAGCGATTCCATCCAAATTGGCGAACCTTTCATCTCCTCGCACATTGTCATTGTAAGTGTGAAGTTCAGGACCAAGATCATCTAATTTTCTTGAATCAAAATCATTTGGATAAAACTCAGCTAGCTTCACTAACCTGTCCAAGTTAAAAGCAGTAAACGAGTCTTTTGGGTTGAAAGAAGCCGTGTGTCCAAGCAATGCAGAATTTATCTCATTGAAGCCGTCATCAAACTCTTGAAGCTGCCAATCAATGACAGAGTTAAAACACTCAACTCGGTAATGTTGAACGTTTGTCTTATTTGTTTTTTGCCGTGGTTTGTGTCGATTAACATATTGCTCCTCCATGTTTATGTTCTAAATGTGATGCTCTTCACAGAATGAATGTGCCTTCTGTCGGAGTAATGGGCCATGGATAGGCTAACCCGAGCCCCAGAACCTTTCAAGACATCGGGACAGGCTGCGCCCCTCAAGACCCCAGGATGAAGAGCCGCCTTCTGAGAAGTCGGCGGCAAGGCGACCGACTGCCCACTCGCGGCCGAGTCTCGGGGACGACTTCAGGATAAGCCGACTCCTGACCGGCGACTTCTAGAGAAACCGGCCTTGGGGAGTCGGCCCACGACTCCAGCAAAACCCCATGTCCTCATCAAGAGGGACAGGACAGGGGAGTGGCTACAGTGAAGACTGCTCCCACCCCTTTCCAAAGGCAAGCATGGTCACAGTATGCCGTACCCGCGGAGATCTTCGTGCGGCGTGGCACTGTCGCCATGCCGGCCCTGACATTAGCATCGGTGGACCGAATCCTACGCCCACGACGGCTTGTCTATACGACCTTTGGGCGGCCGGTCCCACCGGCCAGCGGGATCCCAGAAGACGGCCAGTGCGCCATAAGTCGGACCCGTCGGGAGTCGGCCCCCGAGAGTCGGCCGGCTCCTCCCCCAGGGCCCACGCGCCATTAACCAGATGTGATGGAGAGTGGCAATAGCGATCGCCCGCCAGGCGGTGGGGCTGTTGCCATGACTCCATGACAAAGCTCGCGTCATTAGAAGCACGGCTACAGTAATCAGCAGCCGGCAAGACCCGCCCGCGGCGGATGCGGCCTGTCAGCTCCGTACCTAGCCAGTCAGCGGGGCCCACCAGTCGGTGGAGAAGACAGAGGCCGAAGGCAGTGACGGTTGGGCCCGCGCCCAGCCGGATTACCATTGTACCCCTGGGGGTAGGCCTATATAAACCCCCCAGGGCACCCATGCAAAGGGTGGGCATCCATTAGCTCTAGACCAGATCATATAGGAGGCAGAGAGCTAGCCTTGCCCTCTCCTACCTCCAGAAAACAGCTCAAGGAGCAATCGTGTAAACACTTTGCCATAGTGATCATGCGGAGACCCCGTAGAGCAGCAGTAGGGGTATTATCTCCCCGAAGAGCCCTGAAGCTGGGTAAGATTCGTCGGCGTGCATGTCTTCGCCTCATCCCGTTTCCAGGCACCGGAGACGATCTACTCGCCCCCATCATGATAAGCCATCCTTTGGCATATGTCGCACCCAACCCCCGAAATTTGGCGCCCACCGTGGGGCCTGGTACACCGTCATCCGGAGACCTGTTCTGGACGGGAACCCTTTTCCTCCCTGGTGAGCGCAGCCAGCCAGGCACGCCAGACGGAGTTTGCGCTGACGCGCTGCACGACGTTGAGATCGCCTGCGCCGCTAGCTGCCTCACCGAACTTGTCGGCGAGGTTCGCATCTCCGACGAACCTGCATCCGACGCAGGCATGGGCGGCTCCGAGAGCCTCCTCGTGGGCCTCCTTGATCAACTCCACGTCGCCGGCGAGCCTGCCGTAGACTTGGAGTCTGTAGGTTCCACCGACCCGATGCTGGTCGACTCCGACACCGCATCGCTCGATGCGTTCCCCACTAATGTGGTGGTCTACGACGAGCCTCTCCCTCGTGCGGAGAGCGGCAGAAGCATCGTCACCGAGGTACTCGTCATCAGTCATGACGAGCTCCCTGGCGGAGGAGCGCATGATCCGCTTGGCGCGGCGCTACAAGACCTGACTGCGCCCATTCCGAAAGACGCTGACGCGGAGACGTTGGAGGCGCGCCGCCTTCAGCTCGTCGAAGGTGCGAAGAAGCTGGCTAGCATGAGACGCTTGTCAGAAGCCTACCAGTGAGAGATGGATTGCGCTGTTGGTGGCTCGCCAGCCCCAGCTGGGCCCAGCCGCCTTGGCACGGTCCAGCATCCCGGCGTAGCCATCGCCGACCTGTTCGGGGCAAGACGCCCTGTGTACGCTACACCTGTGGAGTACATTTGAGCCGCCCAGGCGGCGGCGGACGAGCTGGACAATTTCGAGGGCGAAGAGCGCCGCCTGATGATGGAGCGAGTCCAGCGGCTCCTCGACGCGGCTGCCGCGCAGAACGAGGCCGGCTGCCGCCCAGAGGCGTCACAGCGGCAAAACGACGACCTTCGCCGAGACCAAGGCACGCCGACTGGCGGTGCCCGAGGAAGAAAGGACAAGGATCCGACTGTCAGCCATAGTCGGACTCACATTACCATAGAGCGCGACCGAGACGGCTGCCCGAGAGCAGTGGAACGACGAGACGACTGTCCGCCTCCTCCTCCTCGCAAAGAAAGGTGAGTCTCCCCGCCGCCTATTGATCATCCGACTCTTGGCGACCGCCTTGGCCGCCGAGAGGGAGTCGGGGAAAATGACGCCCGCCACTGGATCGACCGACTTCACTGATCCCTGGCGCTGTAAGAAGAAGACGAGTTGGGTCCGCCTTGTTTCGGGCCCCGCATTCGAGACGAGCCCTTTCGCAAAGGGTTCATGCTCCCACGAGACACGCCCAAGTACACCGGCTCCGTGAAGCCGGAAGACTGGCTAGTCAACTACTACACGGCTGTCAGCATAGCGAACGGCAACAAGTGTGTCGCTGTAAAATACATTTCGCTCATGCTCCAGGGCACAGCCCGGACATGGCTGAACAGCCTGAAGCCCCGCAGCATCAACAGTTGGGTCGACTTCACCGAAGCCTTCGTCCGCAATTTCACCAGCACATACAAGCGTCCTCCCAAGCCTCGTCAGCTCTCCTTGTGCATGCAAGCTCCCGACGAGTCGACTCGCGACTACCTCACGCATTGGGCCGAGCTTCGGAACTCCCGCGAGGGCGTGCACGAGGTGCAGGCTATCGAGTACTTCACCGCCGGGTGCAGAGAAGGCACCCTCCTCAAGCACAAGCTCCTCTGCGATGAGCCAGAAACGCTCGACGAGCTGCTGATCATAGCAGACAAGTACGCCACGGCCGACTCCTCCATGAAGGCGGAGATTCAAGTTAGCGCAACTGGCAAAGTGGCCCCTCAAGCTCCAAGAACTCCGGCGGGAGATGCCAGTCGGCGGTAACAGCAGAGAGACCACAAGCGCAAAGCCCCGCAGCCGGCTTCCAGCAGTCGGCAGGTCACGACAGTTGAAGCCCAGCAGCCGGATGGGCAGCCCCCGCCCAAGCGACAGAAAGGCGGCAAGCCCAACTAGTTGCCGGCCTTCTCCTACGAGCAGACTCTGGATGGACCTTGCAAGTTCCATAGTGGCGCGAAGCCGTAATCACACCACCCGGAAGTGCCACTGGCTCACCAGGATCGCCAAGGGAGACGGCCTCCTACCTCCCCCACCTGCTGGGCAGCCGCCTCCGCCTCTGCCCCAGCAGCCGGCTGTCAGACCAGTCGGCGCAGTACAAGATGAATAACCCAAAGAACACGGAGCCTACATAGTATTTACCAGTATGGCTGATGATCGACGCAGCAGGCGGCTGAAGTGACAAGAGGTGAATGCAGTAGCATCAGAGACGCCAGAGTTCATGCACTGATCCGAGAAGCCTATCAGCTGGAGCAGGGATGATCACCCAGAGGTGATGCCGAGTCCGGGCTCCTATGCCTTGGTCTTGGATGCCACCTTTGTCATGGATAGACGAGCCGCGCGTTTCTCACGAGTTCTGATAGACGGAGGCAGTAGCATCAACATCCTGTACAAAGACACCATGGAGAAATTAGGAATCAAGCAAAGACAGCTTCAGAACAGCCGGACTGTGTTCCACGGCATTGTTCCTGGGCTATCCTGCTCACCAATCGGCAAGATCCTGATGGACGTCCTCTTTGGAGAAAAGAGCACTTCCGCCGAGAGTCAGTTTGGTTTGAGGTGGTGGACCTCGAGAGCCCATACCACGCACTACTTGGCCGACCCGCCCTGGCCAAGTTCATGGCAGTCCCCCACTATGCCTACCTCAAAATGAAGATGCCCAGTTCCAGGGGGATTCTGACCATAGCCGACGACTACCGGAAGCCGTCTGCCTGTGCGGCTGAGAGTAGTCGGCTAGCCGAGTCCCTGGTAATCACGGCCAAGAAGCGGCTCCTTAAGCGGGTTGTGGCGATGGCCGGCAAGCAGCCAGAGGTATCGCCCAACCCAAAGGAGTCGGAGGCTGAGGGTTCGTTCAAGCCGGCCAAGGAGACAAAGAAGATACCCTTGGATCCGGAGCACCCAGAGAGGTACGCTGTCGTAGGCGCAAACCTCGACAGCAAATAGGAAGGCGAGCTCGCCGATTTCCTCCGTGAGAATCGGGACATCTTCGCATGGTCCCCCAAAGACATGCCAGGTGTACCGACGGAATTCGCCGAGCACAAGTTACATGTTCGATCTGATGCAAAGCCGGTCAGGCAGCCCCTGCGCCGCCTATCAGAAGAGAAGAGAAGAGTTGTCGGAGAAGAAATAGCCCGGCTCCTTTCGGCCGGCTTCATTATGGAAGTATTCTTTCCAGAGTGGCTAGCCAATCCGGTCCTGGTACTGAAGAAAAACAAGAAGTGGCGAATGTGTATTGACTACACGAGCCTCAACAAGGCCTGCCCCAAGGACCCTTTTGCTCTGCCAAGAATTGATCAGGTGATAGACTCCACCGCTGGATGCGAGCTGTTGAGTTTTTTGGATGCATATTCAGGATATCACCAGATCAAGCTGAACCCGGCTGACAGACTGAAGACCGCCTTCATCACGCCGTTTGGAGCCTTCTGCTACCTCACCATGACGTTCGGCTTGAGGAATATCGGCACCACCTTTCAGCGTTGCATGCAGAAGTGCCTCCTCAAGCAACTCGGGAGAAACGCCCACGTCTACGTGGACGATGTGGTGGTGAAGACAGAAAAGCGTGGAACACTGCTGGAAGACCTCAAGGAGACCTTTGAGAACCTGCGCCAATTCCAGATCAAGCTCAACCCCGAGAAGTGCGTTTTCGGAGTACCAGCCGGCCAACTCCTTGGCTTCCTGGTCTCTGAACGCGGCATAGAGTGCAACCATGTAAAGATCAAGGCCATCAAGAGGATGGAGGTACCCAGCCGACTGCTGGACGTGCAAAAGTTCACCGGCTGCTTGGCGCCCAGCAGTCGATTCATCAGTCGACTGGGCGAGAAAGCTCTCCCCTTATACCAACTCATGAAGAAGACCACTTTTTTCGAGTGGAACCACAAGGCAGACAAAGCTTTTCTCCAGTTGAAAAAGATGTTGACTACTCCACCCGTTCTGGCGGCTTCGACTCCTAAGGAACCTATGCTCCTGTACATCGCCGCCACCAGCCGGGTAGTCAGCACGGTCATTGTAGTGGAACGCAAGGAGGAAGGCAATGCACTACCTGTCCAGAGACCGGTATATTACCTGAGCGAAGTACTGTCGGCCTCCAAGCAGAACTACCCCCACTACCAGAAGATGTGCTATGGCGTACACTTTACCGCCAAGAAATTGAAGCCTTACTTTCAAGAGCATCCAATCACTGTGGTCTGCACGGCCCCACTTGCCGAGATCATCGGAAGCCGAGATGCTTCTGGCCGAGTGGCCAAGTGGGCCATAGAGCGGGCTCCCTACACCATCCACTACCAGCCCCGCACCGCCATCAAGTCACAAGCACTGGCTGACTTTCTCGTCGACTGGGCCGAGACCCAGTACCTACCTCCAGCGCCCGACTCCACCCATTGGCGGATGCATTTCGACGGCTCCAAGATGCGCACCGGCTTGAGAGCCGGCGTCGTCCTCACTTCCCCTAAAGGCGACAAGCTCAAATACGCACTGCAAATCCATTTTGCCGCCTCCAACAACGTCGCCGAGTACGAGGCACTCATTCATGGGCTCCGGCTTGCCAAAGAACTTGGCATTCGCTGGATCCTGTGTTATGGCGACTCGGACTTAGTGGTCCAACAGTCATCTTGTCGGAGTAATGGGCCACAGGTAGGCCAACCCGAGCCCTAGAACCTTTCAAGACATCGGGGCAGGCTGCGCCCCTCAAGACCCAGGGCGAAGAGCCGCCTTCTAAGGAGTCGACGGCAAGACGGCCGACTGCCCACTCACGGCCGAGTCCCAGGGACGACTTCAGGGTAAGCCCACTCCTGATTGGCGACTTCCAGAGAAGCCGGCTTTGGGGAGTCCGCCTGCGACTCCAACAGACCCCATGTCCTCATCGGGAGGGACAGGACCGGGGAGTGGCTACAGTAAAGCCCGCTCCCGCCCCTTACCAAGGGCAGGCATGGGCACAGTACGCCGTACCCGAGGAGTCTCCGTGCGGCGTGACACTATTGCCGTGCCGGCCCTGACATCAGCACTGCAGGACCGAATCCAGCGCCCACGACGGCTTGTATGTATGTCCCGGAGGCAGCGGGTCCCACCAGTCAGTGAGACCCCAGAAGACGGCAAGTGCACCGCCAGCCGGCCCCCGGGGTCGGCCAAGCACTCCCCCGGGGCCCACGCGCCATTAATCAGATGTCATGGAGAGTGGCAATAGTGATCGCCCGCCAGGCGGCGGGGCTGTTGCCACGACTCCATGATCAAGCCCGCGTCATCAGAAACACGGCTACAGTAATCAGCAGCCGGCAAGACCCGCCCGCGGCGGACACGACCTGTCGGCTCCGTACCAGACCAGTCGGTGGGGCCCTCCAGCCGGTGGGCCCCAGCAATTGGCGGAGAAGACGGAGGCCAGAGGCACTGACGGTTGGGCCCACATCCAGCAGGATTACCATTGTACCCTTGGGGGTAGGCCTATATAAACCCCCAGGGCACCCATGCAAAGGGTTGGAATCCATTAGCTCTAGACCAGATCATATAGGAGGGGGAGAGCTAGCCCTGCCTCTCCTACCTCCAGGAAACAACTCAAGGAGCAATCGTGTAAACACTTTGCCATAGTGATCATGCAGAGACCCCGTAGAGCAGCAGTAGGGGTATTATCTTCCCGGAGAGCCCTGAAGCCGGGTAAGATTCGCCGGCGTGCATGTCTTCGCCTCATCCCGTTTCCAGGCACCGGCGACATTCTACTCGCCCCCACCATGATAAGCCATCCTTTGGCATATGTCGCACCCAACCCCCGACATTTGGCGCCCACCATGGGGCCTGGTGCATCACCTTTCGGAGACCTGTTCTGGACGGGAACCCTTTTCCTCCCTGGCGAGCACAGCCAGCCAGGCACGCCAGACGGAGTTTGCACCGATGCGCTGTGTGGCGTTGAGATCGCCTGCGCAACCAGTTGCCTCGCCGAACTTGTCGAAGAGTTTCGCCTCTCCGACGAACCTGCATCCAACGCAGGCACGGGCGGCTCCGAGAGCCTCCTCGCGGGCCTCCTTGATCAACTCCACGTTTCCGGCGAGCCTGCCGTAGACTTGGAGTCTGTAGGCTCCACCGACCTGATGTTGGTCGACTCCGACACCGCGTCGCTCGACGCGTTCCCCACTAATGTGGTGGTCTACGACGAACCTCTCCCTTGCGCGGAGAGCGACGGAAGCATCGTCACCGAGGTGCTCGTCATCAGTCATGACGAGCTCCCCGGCAGAGGAGCACATGTCCCACTCGGCGCGGTGCTACAAGACCTAACTGCGCCCATTCCGGAAGACGCTGACGCAGAGATGTTGCAGGCGCGCCGCCTTCAGCTCGTCGAAGGCGTGAAGAAGCTGGCTAGCATGAGACGCTTGTCAGAAGCCTACCAGCGGGAGATGGATCGCGCCGTTGGCGGCTCGCCGGCCCCGACAGGGCCCAGCCGCCTTGGCGCGGTCCAGCAGCGCGGCGTAGCCATCGCCAACCTGTTTGGGGCCAGCCACCATGTGTACGCTACACCAGCGGAGAACATCCGAGCCGCCCAGGCAGCGGCGGACGAGCTGGACAATTTCAAGGGCGAAGAACGCCGCCTGATGATGGAGCGAGTCCAGCGGCTCCTCGACGCGGGTGCCGCGCAAAACGAGGCCGGCTGCCGCACGGAGGCGCCGCAGCGGCAAAATGACGACCTTCGCCGAGATCAAGGCGCGACATCTCGGACGCCGACTGGCGGCGCCCGAGGAAGAAGAGACAAGGATCCGGCTGTCAGCCACAGTCGGACTCACATTACCATAGAGCGCGACCGAGACGGCCGCCCGAGAGCAGTGGAACGACGGGACGACTGTCCGCCTCCTCCTCCTCGCAAGGAGAGGCGAGTCTCCCCGCCGCCTGTTGACCATCCAACTCTCGACGATCGCCTTGGCCACCGAGATGGAGTCGAAGAAAATGACGCCCGCCATCGGATCGACCGACTTCACCGATCCCTAGCGCTGGAAGAAGAAGACGAGTTGGGTCCGCCTTGTTTCGAACCCCACATTCGAGACGAGCCCTTTCCCAGAGGGTTCACACTCCCAAGAGACACGCCCAAGTATACCGGCTCCGTGACGCCAGAAGACTGGCTGGTCGACTACTCCACGGCTGTCAACATAGCAAACGGCAACAAGCGTGTCGCTGTAAAATATGTTCTGCTCATGCTCCAGGGCACGGCACGGACATGGCTGAACAGCCTGAAGCCCCGCAGCATCAACAGATGGGTCGACTTCACCGAAGCGTTCGTCCGCAACTTCACCAGCATGTACAAGCGTCCTCCCAAGCCTCGCCAGCTCTCCTTGTGCGTGCAAGGTCCTGACGAGTCGACTCGCGACTACCTCATGCGTTGGGCCGAGCTTCGGAACTCCTACGAGGGCGTGCATGAGGTGCAGGCCATCGAGTACTTCACGGCCGGGGGCAGAGAAGGCACCCTCCTCAAGCACAAGCTCCTCTGCGACGAGCCAGAAACCCTCAACGAGATGCTGATCATAGCGGACAAGTACGCCACGGCCGACTCCTCCATGAAGGCGGAGATTCAAGTCAACACAACTGGCAAAGTGGCCCCCCAAGCTCCAAGAACTCCTGCGGGAGACGCCAATCGGCGACAACAGCAGGGCGACCACAAGCGCAAGGCCCCGCTGCCGGCTTCCAGCAGCCGGCAGGTCGAGACCGTTGAAGCCCAGCAGCCGGACGGGCAGCCTCCGCCCAAGCGACAGAAAGGCGGCAAGCCCAACTGGTTGTCGTCCTTCTCCTACGAGCAGACTCTGGATGGACCTTGCAAGTTCCATAGCGGCGCAAAGCCGTCGAATCACACCACCCGGAAGTGCCACTGGCTCACCAGGATCACCAAGGGAGACGGCCTCCTGCCTCCCCCGCCTGCTGGGCAGCCGCCTCCGCCTCCGCCCCAGCAGCCGGCTGTCAGGCCAGTTGGCGTAGTACAAGACGAATACCCTGAAGAACACGGAGCCTACGTGGTGTTTACCAGTATGGCCGATGATCGACGCAGCAGGCGGCTGCAGCGACAAGAGGTGAATGCAGTAGCATCAGAGACGCCAGAGTTCATGCACTGGTCCGAGAAGCCCATCAGCTGGAGCAGGGCTGACCACCCAGAGGTGATGCCGAGTCCGGGCTCCTATGCCTTGGTCTTGGACGCCACCTTTGCTACGGATAGGCGAGCCGCGCGTTTTTCGCGAGTTCTGATAGACGGAGGCAGCAACATCAATATCCTGTACAAGGACACCATGGAGAAGTTACGAATCAAGCAAAGACAGCTTCAGAACAGCCGGACTGTGTTCCACGGCACTGTTCCTGGGCTTTCCTGCTCACCAATCGGCAAGATTTTGATGGACGTCCTCTTCGGAGACAAAGATCACTTCCGCCGAGAGTCGGTTTGGTTTGAGGTGGTGGACCTTGAGAGCCCATACCATGCTATACTCGGCCGACCCGCCTTGGCCAAGTTCATGGCGGTCCCCCACTATGCCTACCTCAAAATGTAGATGCCCAGTTCCAGGGGAATTCTGACTGTAGCCGGCGACTACCGGAAGTCGTTTGCCTGCGCGGCTGAGAGCAGTCGGCTAGCCGAGTCCCTGGTGATCGCGGCCGAGAAGCGGCTCCTTGAGCGAGTTGTGGCGATGGCCGGCAAGCAGCCAGAGGTATCGCCCAACCCAAAGGAGTCGGAGGCTGAGGGTTCGTTCAAGCCGGCCAAAGAGACAAAAAAGATACCCTTGGATCCGGAGCACCCAAAGAGGTACGCTGTCGTAGGCGCAAACCTCGACAGCAAATAGGAAGGCGAGTTCATCGATTTCCTCTGTGAGAATCGGGACATCTTCGCATGGTCCCCCAAAGACATGCCAGGTGTACCGACGGAATTCGCCGAGCACAAGTTACATGTCCGATCTGACGCAAAGCCGGTCAGGTAGCCCCTGCGCCGCCTATCAGAAGAGAAGAGAAGAGTTGTCGGAGAAGAGATAGCCCGACTCCTAGTAGCCGGCTTCATTATGGAAGTTTTCTTTCCAGAATGGCTAGCAAATCCGGTCCTGGTACTCAAGAAAAACAAGCAGTGGCGAATGTGTATTGACTACACGAGCCTCAACAAGGCCTGCCCTAAGGACCCGTTTGCTCTACCAAGAATTGATCAGGTGATAGACTCCACAGCCGGATGCGAGTTGTTGAGTTTTTTGGATGCTTACTCAGAATATCACCAGATTAAGCTGAACCCGGCTGACAGACTGAAGACCGCCTTCATCACGCCGTTTGGAGCCTTCTGCTACCTCACCATGACGTTCGGCTTAAGGAATGCCGGCACCACCTTTCAGCGTTGCATGCAGAAGTGCCTCCTCAAGCAGCTCGGCAGGAACGCCCACGTCTACGTGGACGACGTGGTGGTGAAGACAGAAAAGCATGGAACACTGCTGGAAGACCTCAAGGAGACCTTTGAGAACCTGCGCCAATTCCAGATCAAGCTCAATCCCGAGAAGTGTGTCTTCGGGGTACCAGCCGGCCAGCTCCTTGGCTTCCTAGTCTCTGAACGCGGCATAGAGTGCAACCCTATAAAGATCAAGGCCATTGAGAGAATGGAGGTACCCGGCCGACTACTGGATGTGCAAAAGTTCACCGGCTGCTTGGCGTCCATCAGCCGATTCATCAGTCGGCTGGGCGAGAAAGCTCTTCCCTTATACCAACTCATGAAGAAGACCACTTTTTTCAAGTGGAACCATAAGGCGGACGAAGCTTCTCTCCAGTTGAAGAAGATGCTGACTACTCCACCCGTCCTGGCGGCTCCGACTCCCAAGGAACCCATGCTCCTGTACATCGCCACCACTAGTCGGGTAGTCAGCACGGTCATTGTAGTGGAACGCAAGGAGGAAGGCAAGGCACTACCTGTCCAGAGACCGGTATATTACCTGAGCGAAGTACTATCGACCTCCAAGCAGAACTACCCCCACTACCAGAAGATGTGCTATGGCGTACACTTTACTGCCAAGAAATTGAAGCCTTACTTTCAAGAGCATCCGATCTCTATGGTCTGCACGGCCCCACTTGCCGAGATCATCAGAAGCCGAGATGCTTCTGGCCGAGTGGCCAAGTGGGCCATAGAGCTGGCTCCCTACACCATCCACTACCAGCCCCCCACCGCTATCAAGTCACAAGCACTGGCCGACTTCCTCGTCGACTGGGCCGAGACCCAGTACCTACTTCTAGCGCCTGACTCCATCCATTGGTGGATGCATTTCGACGGCTCCAAGATGCGCACCGGCTTGGGAGCCGGCGTCGTCCTCACCTCTCCTAAAGGCGACAAGCTCAAATATGCACTGTAAATCCATTTTGCCGCCTCCAACAACGTCGCCGAGTACGAGGCGCTCATTCGCGGGCTCCAGCTTGCCAAAGAACTTGGCATCTGCCGGATCTTGTGTTATGGCGACTCGGACTTAGTGGTCCAGCAGTCATCTGGCGACTGGGACACAAAAGATGCAAACATGGCGAGTTACCGTTTCTTCGTACAACAACTCAGCGGGTATTTCGAAGGGTGCGAGTTCCTCCATGTGCCAAGAAACGACAACGACCAAGCAGACGCCTTGGCGCGAATCGGCTCTACCCGCCAAGCAATACCATCCGGCGTCGCCCTTCAATGCCTCCTCAAGCCGTCTGTCAAGCCTTCACCAAAGTCAGACTCCATCTTTGTGCCGGCTCCTCCCGAAGACGTCGGATCCGACTCCCGAGCCCCGGCGGACGGTACGGGGATTTTGGCAGATGGCTCCAAAGCCGCCACAGTCGAACCCGGCCCGGGGACTGCGGCGGCGGACTCGAAGACTCCAGAACTCGACCCAAGGGCTACGCCAGTCGGCCTGGGGACTTCATTAACCCAGCAAGCAGTTGTTGACTCCAACCCGCTGCCTCCCAACCCAACCGCCCTCATCCAAGTCACAGTTCTGGCAGTCGAAAAAATAGCAGCACCCTCATGGGCCCAGCCCATCCTCAAATTCATGGTGAGCAAAGAGCTGTCGACTGATGACACCTCAGCTCGGCAAGTACAACGGCGGGCGGCAGCCTACACCATAATCAGCAGAGAGCTGGTCAGGCGCAGCGTCACTGGTGTCTACCAGCACTGCGTAGAGCTAGAGCAAGGCCAAGCAATTCTCAAAGACATCCATCAAGGCGAGTGCGGCCACCATGCGGCTTCAAGAGCACTCGTCGCAAAAGCCTTTCGACACGGTTTCTTCTGGCTGACTACCTTAGAAGAGGCCAAGGAATTGGTCCAAAAATGCAAAGGGTGCCAGAAGTTGAGCTCCAAGCCGCACCAGCCGGCTTCTGCACTCAAGACCATCCCCATTGCCTGGACTTTCGCAGTTTGGGGTCTAGACATGGTGGGACCATTCAAGACAGCACGAGGTGTCTTAACTCACTTACTCGTCGCCGTGGACAAGTTCACCAAGTGGATAGAAGCAAAGCCAATCAAGAAGCTGAACGGTCCGACTGTCGTAACTTTCATCTCTAATATCACAATTCGGTACGGCATACCACATAGCATCATCACCGACGATGGCACAAATTTTGCCAAAGGCGCCTTGGCCCGTTTCTGCGCAACACAGGGCATCCGACTGGACCTAGCGTCCGTCGCCCACCCACAGTAAAACGGCCAGGTGGAGCGAGCAAACGGCCTCGTCCTGTCCGACATCAAACCCCGGCTGATCGAGCCTCTGGAGCACTCGGCTGGCTGCTGGCTCGATGAGCTACCAGCCGTCCTCTGGAGTCTGCGCACGACTCCAAACAAGTCAACCGGCTTCACGCCTTTCTTCCTCGTCTACGGTGCCAAAGCCATCATCCCAACGGACATAGAGTTCGACTCCCCACGAGTCACCATGTACACCAAGGAGGAAGCAGAAGAAGCACGACAAGACGGCGTCGATCTGCTGGAAGAGGGCTGGCTATTGGCACTCGGCCGGTCCAGCATCTACCAGCAGAGCCTGCGCCGATACCACAACAGGAAGGTCAAGCCAAGATCTTTCCAAGAAGGCGACCTTGTGCTCTGGCTGATCCAGCGAACAGCCGGCCAGCACAAGCTGTCGGCGCCTTGGGAAGGCCCTTTCATCATCAGCAAAGTACTGGGCAACGACTCCTACTACCTGATTGACGCTCAGAAGCCCCGAGCACGCAAGAGGGACGACTCCGGCAAGGAGACAGAGCGGCCATGGAATGCAAATCTCCTCCGAAGATTTTACAGTTGATGCAGTATGTACCACACTACCTTTTGTATTAAAGTACCAAGACTTCGGGCCCCCGAGACGAGCTCGGGGACTGCCCTCTTTTGTCTGTATGATAAAAATTATGCCAACAAGTATGTTACTCTTTGTTATGCCGCTTGGCACTGGGCTCGACAAGTCAGCCCGGGGACTTGCCGCCTTGCACTGTGAAATGCTTCCTGCAGCCGGACAAGTAGTGTGTAACACTTAAACCGTCTCCTGTCAGAAGCCGCAGCTCGCAGAGCGACTGTACGGTGGGCAGAAGTAAGGTAGAATGGGCGTTCGCATGAAAAATGGCTAAGGACTCAAAGCATAAAACATAGCTCAAGACGGCTTCCAGCCTTTTTTCGCAAACTGACACTCGAATAGTCGGATTGCCGCCTTCTATTCAACTTGCTCAAAAACTCTTAAAAACGGCTAAGTACTTGCCTTCTCAAAGTAGCCAAGCATTTGATCCAGCGGCAGTCCGGAGAGCGGCTGTTCGATTGGCAAGGCAGGCAACTAAGAGAAAGCGGCAAAGGAAGAAATCCAAAAGAGCAATGAGCAAGAAAAGATAGAACTCGGATAAATATATTTACATAACGTAGGCCCTTGGCCGAATCTTCGAGAAGAAGTTCAAAATACACCCCGCGGGTGGAATTGTGCGAGTTAACAAGTTCTTCAAAGACTACTAAAGCAGATAAAATAAAGATAAGGCGGCAGCTTAGGAAGCAGCAGACGGATTCGGAGGGTCGGAAGAGGCGGCAGCGTCACGCGTCGGGGCGGCCGGCTGGGTAGTCTCGGCTTGATCGCCTCCGGCGGCAGTCGGCTCGGTCGCACGCGGCTCGTTGCTGGAGGCGCGGTCGGGCTGAGGCTGGCCGTCTGCTCCGTCTTCTGGTGCCTCCGTCTCGCCTCCGTCCTCCGCCTCGCCTTCCTCCTCGACGCTGGAGCCAATCACCTCCGCCGAGTCCTCGCCGTAGTCTAGGTTCATCCCAAACCACTCCGGCGGTACCTCCTCGCCGTCTTTAGACCGCTCGGGAACGAAGATGCTGGTGTCGGTGTACTCGGCGATTGCCGCAGCACGCTTGACGAGGGCGTCTTCCGCAGCTGCCAGCTCCGGCTGGGCCTCCGACCAAAGTGTGGCCAGCTGGTTTAGATCCAGCCCCGGATACCATGCCTTGATGAACTCCAAGGCCCGACGCGCTCCAGCTCGGGCCGAAGAGCCCTTCCAGGCCTCAAGACGACCAACCGCGACCTCTAGCCAGTTGGCCGTCAGGCTGGGGGTGCGTGGAGCCTGCATGTCCGGCCACAGGGTGGCAATCGCCTGGGCACCGACATGCTGAAGCCGGCGCAGCATCCGGTGAGCCGGCCGAAGGCGAGCCTCGATGCTCAGGATGTGCTCGTCAAGGGTTCGGGGGGCGTCGGCGGCGATCTCTGCGCCCTCCGCCCTCCGACCTTCACGGTCAGCCTCGATGGCTTGGATGGCGGCCTGCGAGTGCCCAGGAAAGAAGTCTGCCAAGATGGAAGAAATGAAGAAGCAAGTCAAAAACTAGGAGTCGGCACGACTTATAATCGGCAGCTCGAAGAAAGAAATTAAAGAAACTCACCATCAACGATGTCTTCAATCTCATGGAAGCCAGAGGCCAGCATCGTCTCCTTGGCAGACCAAGAGGAGCGCTCGCTCGCGAACTCGGCCAGGAGGGCAGTTTCCATCTCTTCCGCCTCCCTCTGCGTCTTCGCAAGCAGCTCCCTCTGCTCTGCCAATTGAGTGGCCAGCAGATCGCGCTCTGTGGCGAGCTTGCTGCACTCCTCCCCTTTGGCGCGCAATGCGGAGTTGGCTTCGCTTAGTTGCTGTTGAAGAGCAGCGTTGGCTCCTGAAAAGAAGGAAGAAAGAAGGCGTTAAGTCATCAATAAAGAAGGTCGCTGGGGAGATCCGGCCCGACTACTCAGCAGTCGGCCTGAATCTTGAGGACTACAGCCCGCGGGTGCGCCAGCGCGCCCCCACAAAGAAGAAAAAGGACTTACTCCGGCTCTCCGACAAATCGGCGGTCCGCTTGCCCAGCTCTTCAACGTTACGGTTGAAGGCAGTGGCGCGGAGGTTGTGGTAATCCTGCGACAAGCGTTTCAGACAAAAAGTTAATACCCAGAGTTCATCAATTGGAGTTCCAGGCCGCCTGCTCAGCAGCCAGCCCGAAACTCGGGAACTACACCCAGTGGGTGCGCTGGCGCGCCCCCATAGAGAGGAACAAGAAAACAAGGACCAAACGAAAAACATACCCGGACGGCTGCCCGCGATGCCAAGTACGCCTTGGTGCAATTCTGGAGAGCGTCGCCCTCAGCATGAAGCTTCGCCTGGACGTCCAGAAGCGCCTGGTTCAGCGACCCTGTGCCGCCTCCTCGCACCCACCCAATGGGCGCGACGCTCGTGACTTCGGCGTCTAGGGTCGCCGAGCTGGCGGTGCCGGCCTCCAGGGGGCGGGGTGCCGAAGTCGCCTTCTCCAGACGGCGGCGCGTTGGTGAGCCGACTTGGAGGAGTACCCTCGCCACGGCCTCGTCTTCGGTTGGCGGCACTAGAGGGTCCGCTGGCTGTTTGCCTTGTGGGCTCCCAGACGGCGGCGGAGGCGGCGGTGGAACGATCACGTCCGGCGTAGAGGAGGCGGCGGCGGAACGATCACGTCCGGCGTAGAGGAGTCGTCGCCTTCCCTCTTCATGATGGGGTTCTCGCCGCCGGCTTCCTCAGTCTGCCCCGTGAACTCCGGAGGCGGCAGCGCAGAGTTCAGCGGGGTGACGAACACCGCCAATTGGCAGCGCGCGGCCTCCTCAGCCTGCCGCTTCATCGCGGCGACGGCTTCGGCCTCCGCCGGTTTCTTCTTGGCGGAGGCCTCCGCCCTATCGGTCTCCGCCTTCTCCAGGCAAGCGGCCTCTTCATCGTTGCGCTTCTCCTGCGCATTTCGCTCTGTTGCCTCCCAGAGGTCAGCAGCGGGGTCAATCCACCGGGTGGTGGCGGACGTCTCCGCTGACCCCATGACGGAGGCGGCGGTGACCCTCTCAAGAGTGAGGGGAGCCCTGAAGCAAGGGAAGCAAGCAAAAGACTCAAACAAAGCCACAAAGAAAGAATAAAGCGTTGAGACAGAATACTCACGCGGAGACCAGCGGCGGCTTCTTCACTTCCTTACGGAAGCGGATGGCCTTCGCAGCCGCCTTGTCCCGCCGGGTTGCCGCGGCCGAACCCTTGGGTTTCTTCGGCCGACTGCCGAACAAAGTCGGCATGGCCCTACGCTTCTTCCCGCCGCCCGGAGCGCCCGGCGCGGCAGAAGAGCCTGCGCCAGGCTGGCTGGCTCCTGGCCGATGGCGGGGGGCGACTTCTCCCTCAGCATCGTCGTCAGGCCAGTCGACGAAAGTTGTCGAAGGCCTGGAGCCGCCTGCTGCTCCTCCTCCTCCCTCGGCGTCGTCCTCCAGAGCCGCCGCCCCCAGATCAGGGTCGTTGACGTCGCTCTCTGCCCGGTCAGCAAGGAACTCGCGGACCGGCCCCGAGGTGCCGGCTGGTGGATGGAGGAGGGGATTCTGACCAAAGCCGACTGGTCAAAACAAACTCGGCAAGAAAGAAGACAATCCAAAGAAAGAAAGCAAAGGCAACTCACCACGGGCAGGGGGTTGGCGCGGGAGTACGGCTCCTTGCCGAACCGCCAATCTTCCAGGAGCTTGTTGTCCGAGAGGTAGTTCACCATGTAGGCCACCTCCTCGTGAGGCATGTCCTTGGTGCACATCCGACTCGGGTCGTGGCGCCCGCTCATTTGGCATATCATGTGGGGGCGACCTTGGAGCGAGAGAACTCGGCGTGCCACGAAGGTGGCCAGCAGGTCTGGACCAGTCAAGCCCTCCGACTGCATCAGCGCTCGGAGTCGCGCGAGGGCGCCGGCTCCCGCAGGCGTCAGCGACTTGGCCCGGTACGACCAGTTGGGCAGCCTCCTAGCCGGCGGGCCGGCTTCGAAAGCCGGCAGGTTGACCCAATCGCCCCTCGCGGAGATGCTCTTGACGTAGAAGTACGATCTCTGCCACATCTTCACCGACTTAATTAGCGAAATGGTGGGGAAGGGGTTGTCGGCCCCCACCTTCGCACAGCGATGAAAGCGCCACATTGAGCCGGCACGCCTGCAGCCTGGGTGCCGAGCTTGGAGAAGAAGAACTCCCCCTAGAGCTCGAGGGTGGGGAGCACTCCGAGGAAGCCTTCGCACAAGGCCACGAATGCTGACAACAGCACCACCGTGTTGGTGGTGAGGTGGTGCGGGTGGAGGCCATAGAACTCCAAGAAGAAGCGGAAGAAACTGCTCGCCGGCAGCCCCAACCCACGCAAGGAGTGCGAGCGGAAGATGACCCGTTCGCCCTCCTGCGGCGCGGGGGAAATCTCCCCCCTCGGCGCAAGACACACCCGCACGTGATCCTCGCGGGGGAGCCGACGAGTCTTGCAGAGGGACTCGATGTGGTCGCCGTGAACTTCGAAGCCGTCCCAAGTGCCGGAGCGCACCTGGGGAGGCGCGGCGGCAGAGGAAGAACTCATCGCGAGCTGATCGCCACGGCGTTCGTCGAAGCTTGGGCGCGCGGCGGAGTGAAGGAGAAGAAGAAGGAGGAGAGCGAGGAGCAGTGAGAAGGAGGAGAGCGAGGAGTAGTGGGAAGGAGGGGCGCGCGTGCCCCCCTCTTTCCCCTACTTATAGCCTCGTGGGCTGCGAAGCCGAGGGGGCGGTCGTGGGATTTACTGCGCCCACGGCCCCACGACCCCACGTTCCACGACAAAGTTACTGCGCGCAGTAACTCCACGGGAATCCCAACCGTACGTCGGGGCCACAGCAGATCCGCTCGGGCGCCGAGGCACGGTAGTGGCGGGCCCCGCCTATGGGCCTGTCCCGTCACGCACGCAGGCTGGCAGAATGGCCCAGCCACGTGTCATCGCATGACAGGCCTAGAACGGGCGGCAGCCTGGAGGCTTAGCTAGCACGCTACTTGGATCCCGCCACGACGTTTGAAATATTGTGCGAGTCAGAGTTGGGCAAGTCCGACTCCTTCTAGCCGGCCCGGCAGAAGTCAACCAAGAACCATGTGTTGAGCACCCGGAAAGAGAAACTGCTGAGGCGTCTCGGCCGATCGTCCGCGGCGCCTCACCAGCTTCGGGGACTACTGTCGGAATAATGGGCCACGGGTAGGCCAACCCGAGCCCCAGAACCTTTCAAGACATCGGGGCAGGCTGCGCCCCTCAAGACCCTAGGGCGAAGTGCCGCCTTTTAAGGAGTCGACGGCAAGATGGCCGACTGCCTACTCACGGCCGAGTCCCAGGGACGACTTCAGGGTAAGCCGACTCCTGACTGGCGACTTCCAGAGAAGCTGGCTTTGGGGAGTCGGCCTGCGACTCCAACATACCCCATGTCCTCATCGGGAGGGACAGGACCGGGGAGTGGCTATAGTAAAGCCCGCTCCCGCCCCTTACCAAGGGCAGGCATGGGCACAGTACGCCGTACCCAGGGAGATCTCCGTGCGGCGTGACACTGTTGCCGTGCCAGCCCTGACATCAGCACTGCAGGACCGAATCCAGCGCCCACGACGGCTTGTCTATACGGCCCAGAGGCAGCGGGTCCCACCAGTCAGTGAGACCCCAGGAGACGGCAAGTGCGCCGCTAGTCGGCCCCCGGGGTCGGCCAAGCACTCCCCCGGGGCCCACGCGCCATTAATCAGATGTGATGGAGAGTGGCAATAGTGATCGCCCGCCAGGCGGCGGGGCTGTTGCCACGACTCCATGATCAAGCCCGCGTCATTAGAAGCACGGCTACAGTAATCAGCAGCCGGCAAGACCCACCCGCGGCGGATGCGGCCTGTCGGCTCTGTACCAGACCAGTCGGCGGGGCCCACCAGCTGGCGGGCCCCAGCAATTGGCGGAGAAGACGGAGGCCAGAGGCACTGACGGCTGGGCCCGCGTCCAGCCGGATTACCATTGTACCCCTGGGGGGTAGGCCTATATAAACCCCCCAGGGCACGCATTCAAAGGGTTGGAATCCATTAGCTCTAGACCAAATCATATAGGAGGGAGAGAGCTAGCCCTGCCCTCTCCTACCTCCAGGAAACAGCTCAAGGAGCAATCATGTAAACACTTTGCCATAGTGATCATGCGGAGACCCCGCAGAGCAGCAGTAGGGGTATTATCTCCCCGGAGAGCCCTGAAGCTGGGTAAGATTCGCCGGTGTGCATGTCTTCGCCTCATCCCATTTCTAGGCACCGCCGACGTTCTACTCGCCCCCACCATGATAAGCCATCCTTTGGCATATGTCGCACCCAACCCCCGACACATCTGCCGACTGGGACGCCAAAGATGCAAACATGGCGAGTTACCGTTTCCTCGTGCAGCAACTCAGTGGGTATTTCGAGGGGTGCGAGTTCCTCCATGTGCCAAGAAACGACAATGACCAAGCAGACGCCTTGGCACGAATCGGCTCTACCCGCCAAGCAATACCATCCGGCGTCGCCCTTCAACACCTCCTCAAGCCGTCTGTCAAGCCTTCACCAGAATCAGATTCCATCTTCGTACTGGCTCCTCCCGAAGAAGTCGGGTCCGACTCCAGAGCCTCGGCAGACGGTACGGGGATTTTGGCAGATGGCTCCAAGGCCGCCACAGTCGAGGCCGGCCCAGGGACTGCAGTACCCGGCCCGGGGACTACGGCGGCGGGCTCGAAGACTCCAGAACTCGGCCCAAGAGCTGCGCCAGTCGGCCTGGGGACTTCATTAACGCAACAAGCGGTTGTTGACTCCAACCCGCCGCCTCCCAGCCCAGCCGCCCTCGTCCAAGTCGCAGTTCTGGCAGTCGAAAAAATAGCAGCACCCTCATGGGCCCAGCCCATCCTCAAATTTCTGGTGAGCAAAGAGCTGCCGACTGATGAGACCTCAGCTCGGCAAGTACAACACCGAGCGGCAGCCTACACCATAGTCAATAGAGAGCTGGTCAGGTGCAGCGTCACTAGTGTCTACCAGTGCTGCGTAGAGCCAGAGCAAGGCCAAGCAATTCTCAAAGACATCCATCAAGGCGAGTGCGGCCACCATGCGGCTTCAAGAGCACTCGTCGCCAAAGCCTTTCGACATGGTTTCTTCTGGCTGACTGCCTTAGAAGAGGCTAAGGAATTGGTCCAAAAATGCAAAGGGTGCCAGAAGTTCAGCTCCAAGCCGCACCAACCGGCTTCTGCACTCAAGACCATCTCCATTGCCTGGCCTTTCGCAGTTTGGGGTCTATACATGGTGGGACCATTCAAGACGGCACGAGGTGGCTTAACTCACTTACTTGTCATAGTGGACAAGTTCACCAAGTGGATAGAAGCGAAGCCAATCAAGAAACTAAACGGTCCAACTACCGTGACTTTCATCTCCGATATCACAATTCGGTACGGCATACCACACAGCATCATCACCGACAACGGCACAAATTTTGCCAAAGGCGCCTTGGCCCATTTTTGCGCAACACAGGGCATCCAACTGGACCTAGCGTCCGTCGCCCACCCACAGTCAAACGGCCAGGTGGAGCGAGCAAACGGCCTCATCCTGTCTGGCATCAAGCCCCGGCTGGTCGAGCCTCTGGAGCGCTCGGCTGGCTGCTGGCTCGATGAGTTTCCAGCCATCCTCTGGAGTCTGCACACGACTCCAAACAAGTCAACCGGCTTCACGTTTTTCTTCCTCATCTACGGTGCCGAAGCCGTCATCCCAATGGACATAGAGTTCGACTCCCCGCGAGTCACCATGTACACCGAGGAGGAAGCAGAAGAAGCACGTCAAGACGGTGTCGATCTGTTGGAAGAGGGCCGGCTGTTGGCACTCAGCCGGTCCAGCATCTACCAGCAGAGCCTGCGCCGATACTACAACACGAAGGTCAAGCCAAGATCTTTCCAAGAAGGTGACCTTGTGCTCCGGCTGATCCAGCAAACAGCCGGCCAGCACAAGCTGTCGGCACCTTGGGAAGGCCCTTTCATCATCAGCAAAGTGCTGGGCAACGACTCCTACTACCTGATTGACGCTCAGAATCCCCGAGCACGCAAGAGGGACGACTCCGGCAAAGAGACAGAGCGGCCATGGAATGCAAATCTCCTCCGAAGATTTTACAGTTGATGTAGTATGTACCACGCTCTCTTTTGTATTAAAGTACCAAGACTTCGGGCCCCCCGAGACGAGTTCGGGGATTGCCTTCTTTTATCTATGAGAAAAAAGTTATGCCTACGAGTATGTTACTCTTTGATTGATGCTGGGCACCGGGCTCGACAGGTCGGCCCGGGGACTTGCCGCCTTGCACTATGAAATGATCCCTGCAGCCGGACAAGTAGTTTGTGACGCCTAAGACGTCTCCTGTCAGAAGCCGCAGCTCGCAGAGCGACTGTACGGTGGGCAGAAATAAGGAAGAATGGGCGTTCACATGAAAAATGGCTAAGGACTCAAAGCATCGAACATAGCTTAAAGCCAACTTCCAGCCTTCCTTTTTTCTTTTCACAAACCGACTATTAAGCAGTCGGCTCACCGCCTTCTATTCAACTTGCTAAAAAACTCTAAAAAGGCTAAGTACTTGCCTTCCCAAAGTACCCAAGCATTTGATCCAACGGCAGTCCGCAGAGCGGCTGTCCGACTGGCAAGACAGGCAACTAAGGGAAAGCGGCAAAGGAAAAGGCCAAAAGAGCAATGAGCAAGAAAAGATAGAACTTGGATAAATATTTACATAGCATAGGCCCTTGGCTGAATCTTCGAGCAGAAGTTCAAAATACACCCCGCGGGTGGAATTGTGCAAATTAATAAGTTCTTCAAGACTACTAAAGCAGATAAAATAAAGATAAGGCGGCAGCTTAGGAAGCGGTAGACGGATTCGGAGGGTCAGAGGAGGCGGCAGCGTCAGGCGTTGGGGCGGCCGGCCGGGCAGTCTCGGCTTGATCGCCTCCGGCGGCAGTCGGCTCGGTCGCACGCGGCTCGTTGCTGGAGGCGCAGTCGAGCTGAGGTTGGCCGTCTGCTCCGTCTTCTGGTTCTTCCACCTCGCCTCTGTCCTCCGCCTCGCCTTCCTCCTCGGCGCTGGAACCGATCACCTCTGCCGAGTCCTCGCCGTAGTCTGGGTTCATCCCAAACCACTCTGGCGGTACCTCCTCACCATCTTCAGACCGCTCGGGAACGAAGATGCTGGTGTCGGTGTACTCGGCAATCGCCGCCGCACGCTTGACGAGAGCGTCTTCCGCGGCTGCCAGCTCCGGCTGGGCCTCTGACTGGAGTGTGGCCAGCCGGTCTAGTTCCAGCACCCGATACCACGCCTTGACGAACTCCAAGGCCCGGCGCGCTCCAGCTCGGGCCGAGAACTTTTCCAGGCTTCAAGACGACCAGCCGCGACCTCCGGCCAGTCGGCAGTCCGACTGGGGGTGCGTGGAGCCTGCATCTCCGGCCACAGGGCGGCAATCGCCTAGGCACCGACACGTTGAAGCCGGCGCAGCATCCGGTGAGTCGGCCAAAGGCGAGCCTCGATGCTCAGGATATGCTCATCAAGGGTTCGGGGGGCGTCGGCGGCGATCTCTGCACCTTCCGCCCTCCGACCTTCACGCTCAGCCTCGATGGCTTGGATGGTGGCCTGCTAGTGCCCAGGGAAGAAGTCTGTCAAGACGGAAGAAACGAAGAAACAAGTCAAAAATCAGGAGTCGACACGATTTATAATCAGCAGCTCGAAGAAAGAAAGTAAAAGAAACTCACCATCAACAATGTCTTCAATCTCATGGAAGCCGGAGGCCAGCATTCCCTCTCTGTCAGTCTAGGAGGAGCGCTCGCTCGCGAACTCGGCCAGGAGGGCGGTTTCCGCTTCTTCCGCCTCCTGCGTCTTCACAAGCAGCTCCCTCTGCTCTGCCAATTGAGTGGCCAGCAGATCGCGCTCTGTGGCGAGCTTGCTACACTCCTCCCCCTTGGCGCGCAACGCGGAGTTGGCTTCGCTCAACTGCTGTTGAAGAACATCGTTGGCTTCTGAAGAGAAGGAAGAAAGAAGGCGTTAAGTCATCAATAAAGAAGGTCGCCGGGGAGATCCGGCCCGACTGCTCAGCAGTCAGCCCGAATCTCGGGGACTACAGCCCGCGGGTGCGCCAGCGCGCCCCCACAAAGAAGAAAAAGGACTTACTCCAGCTCCCCGACAGGTCGGCGGTCCGCTTGCCCAGCTCTTCAAGGTTGCGGTTGAAGACGGTGACTCGGAGGTTGTGGTAGTCCTGCGACAAGCATTTCAGACAAAAATTAGTACCCGGAACTCACCAATTGGAGTTCCGGGCCGCCTGCTTAGCAGCCGGCCCGAAACTCGGGGACTACACCCAGTGGGTGCGCTGGCGCGCCCCCACAGAGAGGAACCAGAAAACAAGGACCAAAGAGAAAACATACCCGGACGGCTGCCCGCGATGCCAGGTACGCCTTGGTGTAGTTCTGGATGGCGTCGCCCTCAGCTCGAAGCTTTGTTTGGACGTCCAGAAACACCCGGTTCAGCAGCCCTGTGCCGCCTCCCCGCACCCTCCCAATGGGCGCAGCGCTCGTCGCTTCAGCATCCGGGATCGCCGAGCTGGCGGTGTCGGTCTCCAAGGGGCGTGGCGCCGAGGTCGCTTTCTCAAGACGGCGGCGCGTTGGCGAGCCGACTTGAAGGAGTAGCCTCGCCACGGCCTCGTCTTCAGTCGGCGGCACCGGAGGGTCCGCTGGCTGTTCGCCTTGCGCGCTCCCAGACGGCGGCGGAGGCGGCGGCGGAACGATCACGTCCGGCGTGGAGGAGTCACCGCCTTCCTTCTCCATGACGGGGTTCTCGCGGCCGGCTTCCCCAGTCTGCCCCATGAACTCTGGAGGCGGCGGCGCAGAGTTCAGCGGGGTGACGAACACCGCCGATTGGCGATGCGCGGCCTCCTCAGCCTGCCGCTTCGTCGCGGCGACGGCTTCGGCCTCCGCCAGTTTCTTCTTGGCGGAGGCCTCCGCCTTATCGGCATCCACCTTCTCCAGGCGGGCGGCCTCTTCCTCGTTGCGCTTCTCCTGCGCGTTCTGCTCCGTCGCCTCCCGGAGGTCAGCAGCGGGGTCAATCCGCCGAATGGTGGCGGACGTCTTCGCTGACCCCATGACGGAGGCGGCGACGACCCTCTCAAGAGTGAGGGGAGCCCTGAAGCAAGGGAAGCGAGTAAAAGACTCAGACAAAGCCACAAATAAAGAATAAAGCGTTGAGACAGAATACTCACGCGGAGACCAGTGGCGGCTTCTTCACTTCCTTACGGAAGCGGATGGCCTTCATAGCCACCTCGTCCGCCGGGTCGCCGCAGCCGAACTCTTGGGCTTCTTCGGCCGACTGTCGAACAAAGTCGGCACGGCCCTGCGCTTCTTCCCGCCGCCTGGAGCACCCAGCGCGGTAGAAGAGCCCGCGCCGGGATGGCTGGCTCCTGGCCGGGGGCGGGGGGCGACCTCCTCATCATCGTCAGGCCAGTCCTCCAGACTGGCCTCGAGCCGCGGGCCGCCTCCTCCTTCAGCATCGTCTTCCAAAGCCGCCGCCCCCAGATCGGGGTCGTCGACGTCGCTCTCCGCCCAATCGGTAAGGAACTCGCGGGCTAGCCCCGAGGTGCCGGCTGGTGGATGGAGGAGGGGATTCTGACCAAAGCCGATTGGTCAGGTCGCACAAAATAGACTCGGCAAGAAAGAAGACAACTCAAAGAAGAAAGAAAGGGAAACTCACTGTAGGTGGGGGGTTGGCGCGGGAGTACGGCTCCTTGCCGAACCGCCAGTCCTCCAACAGCTTGTTGTCCGAGAGGTAGTTCACCATGTAGGCCACCTCCTCATGAGGCATGTCCTTGGTGCACATCCGACTCGGGTCACGGCGCCCGCTCATTTGGCATATCATGTGGGGGCGGCCTTGGAGCGGGAGAACTCGGCACGCCACGAAGGCGGCCAGTAGGTTTGGACCAGTCAGGCCCTCCGACTGTGTCAGCACTCGAAGTCGTGTGACGGCGCCGGCTCCCGCAAGCGTTAGCGACTTGGCCCGGTACGACTAGTTGGGCAGTCTCCCAGCCTGAGGGCCGGCTTCGAAAGCCGGCAGGTTGACCCAATCGCCCCCCGCGAAGATGCTCTTCACGTAGAAGTATGATCACTGTCACATCTTCACCGACTGTATCAGCTTGATGGTGGGGAAGGGGTTGTCGGCTCCCGATCTCCGCCCGGCGATGAACGCGCCGCATTGAGCCGGCACGCCTGCAGCCTGGGTGTCGAGCTTGTAGTAGAAGAACTCCCCCCAGAGCTTGAGGATGGGGAGGACTCCGAGGAAGCCTTCGCACAAGGCCACGAAGGCGGACAGCAGCACCACCGTGTTGGGCGTGAGGTGGTGCGGCCGGAGGCCGTAGAACTCCAGAAAAGAGCGGAAGAAGCTGCTCGCGGGCAGCCCCAATCCGCGCTGGCAGTGCAAGCGGAAGATGACCCGCTCGCCCTCCTCCGGCGCTGAGGAAATCTCCTCTCGGCGCAAGACGCACCCGCACGTAGTCTTCGCCGGGGAGCCGACGAGTCTTGCGAAGGAACTCAATGTGGTCGTCGTGAACTTCTGAGCCGTCCCAGGTGCCGGAACGCATCGAAGGAGGCGCGGCGGCAGAAGAAGAACTCATCGTGAGCTGATCGCCGCGGCGTTCGTCAGAGCTTGGGCACACGGCGGGGTGAGGAAGAAGAAGAAGGAGAAGAGCAAGGAGTAGCGGGAAGGAGGGGCGCGCGTGCTCTGCCGCTCCCCCCTCCTCCCCCTACTTATAGCCTCATGGGCTGCAAAGCCGAGGGGCGGTCGTGGGATTTACTGCGCCCACGGCCCCACGAGCCCCACGTTTCCATGACAAAGTTACTGCGCGCAGTAACACCACGGGAATCCCAACCGTCCGCCTGGGCCACAGCGGATCCGCTCGGGCGCCGAGGCACGGTAGTGGCGGGCCCCGCCTACGGGCCTGTCCTGTCACGCGCGTAGGCTGGCAGACTGGCCCGGCCGCGTGTTATCATGTGACAGGCCCAGAACGGGCGGCGGCTTGGAGGCTTAGCCAGCATGCTACTTGGATCCCTCCATGACGTTCGAAATACTGTGCAAGTCAGAGTTGGGCGGATCCGACTCCTTCTAGTCGGCCCGGTGGAAATCAAGCGAGAACCATGTGTCGAGCACCCGGAAAGGGAAACTGCTGAGGCTTCTCGGCCGACCGTCCGCGGCGCCTCACCAGCTTCGGGGACTACTGTCGGAGTAATGGGCCACGGGTAGGCTAACCCGAGCCCCAGAACCTTTCAAGACATCGGGGCAGGCTGCGCCGCTCAAGACCCCAGGACGAAGAGCCGCCTTCTAAGAAGTCGGCGGCAAGGCGACCGACTGCCCACTCGCGGCCGAGTCCCGAGGACGACTTCAGGATAAGCCGACTCCTGACTGGCGACTTCCAGAGAAGTCGGCCTTGGGGAGTCGGCCCACGACTCCAGCAAAACCCCATGTCCTCATCAAGAGGGACAGGACAGGGGAGTGGCTACAGTGAAGACTGCTCCCACCCCTTGTCGTCATGGTCACAGTACGCCGTACCCGCGGAGATCTCCATGCAGCGTGGCATTGTCTCCATGCCGGCCCTGACATCAGCACCGGTGGATCGAATCCTACGCCCACGACGGCTTGTCTATACGACCTTTGGGCGGCCGGTCTCACCGGCCAGTGGGATCCCAGAAGACGGCCAGTGCGCCACAAGTCGGACCCGTCGGGAGTCGGCCCCCGAGAGTCGGCCGGCTCCTCCCCCGGGGCCCACGCGCCATTAACCAGATTGATGAAGAGTGGCAATAGCGATCGCCTGTCAGGCGGCGGGGCTGTTGCCACGACTCCATGACGAAGCTCGCGTCATTAGAAGCACGACTACAGTAATCAGCAGCCGGCAAGACCCGCCCGCGGCGGACGCGGCTTGTCGGCTCCGTACCTAGCCAATCGCCGGGCCCCAGCAGTCGGCGGAGAAGACGGAGGTCGGAGGCACTGACGGCTGGGCCCACGCCCAGCCGGATTACCATTGTACCCCTGGGGGTAGGCCTATATAAACCCCCCAGGGCACCCATGCAAAGGGTGGGCATCCATTAGCTCTAGACCAGATCATATAGGAGGGAGAGAGCTAGCCTTGCCCTCTCCTACCTCCAGAAAACAACTCAAGGAGCAATCGTGTAAACACTTTGCCATAGTGATCATGCGGAGACCCCGTAGAGCAGCAGTAGGGGTATTATCTCCCCGGAGAGCCCTGAAGCTGGGTAAGATTCACCGGCGTGCATGTCTACGCCTCATCCCGTTTCCAGGCACCGGCGACGTTCTACTCGCCCCCACCATGATAAGCCATCCTTTGGCATATGTCGCATCCAACCCCCGACACCTTCTCAAGAAGTGAATCCCATCCATTATCCCTTACTTCTTGCAGCTCATTCCTTCTTGACTTCACACATGGGATGTCATTTCAAGATGTCTTGATCCTTCCTTTGTAAAGACTGCGACAAAGTATTTGCATTTCCCAATATATGCAACATCATGTGCAAATAAAAAACAAAATCAAAGGTCTCAAAATATGATACAAGACCACATGCCTAACATTTCTTATCACTTTTGCCTTCTTTCTCAACATATTTCAGAACAGACTTAACCGATAGGAAAATTTTCACTAGACTTGAAAGAGTCCTATAGTGTGATCCCCAACGTGTGTCACCGGCTCTTTGAAGAGTTTGTTCTTGATTTAGCCCTGTGCCAGTGCTAATCTGCCCACGACCTATGGCTTTTATTACCTCCTCTCGATGTTTCTCTTTAATCATATCCTTTCTTTTGCAAGAAGCTCCAACCACATTGAATAAAATTGAGATCACGTAAAAACAGCAATATCATCATGCTTCTTTGATACTGCCACAATAACCAACTAGAGCTGGTGAGCTAAATAGTGCACATAATACGCTGACTTATTCTCTTGCATAGTCTTTGCTTTCAAGTCATTAAACTCACCGCGCATATTACTAGCCCCATCATAGCATTGGCCTCTAACCTGCTTTATGCTTAATCCAATATCAGTGAATATTTTTTGAAGAGTAGCCTTGAGACAAGTCGCTGATGTTTCCTTCACATGTTCAATTCCAACTAACCGTTCAATGATAAATCCACGCTTGCTAAGATATCTCAAAACAATTGCCATTTGCTCTTTGTCAGACACGTCAGCAGCTTCATCAATCAACAAACTAAATACATCACCTCCAATTTCTTCAATAATAGAATATAAAGTTATCTGCACAAAATATAATTAACTTATTAGAAAACATTTGTTATTTGCAAGAAAACATAAATAGAGGCAATTAAATTTGATGTTACCTTTGCAAAATAATTTGCAATTTCCTTTTGAATATCTCCACATACCCACTTCTAGTTTTTTTGAGCATTCCCAAGAACTACATTTCGTATAGCTTCATTCTGGTTTGCCAAAGTATGTACCAACTCTCAAAAATTTTGCTTATTTTTTGGCTCCTTTGATTCATCATGGCCTCGGAACGCCAAGCCTTGATGCAACAAGTATCTCACCGAATCAACGGAAGCATCAAGCCGGATTTTGCTTTTTTGTAAGATTGGTTTGCTTATCAAGAGCAACATGAATTGACCGATGTTGATTCATCAAAGCATCACATCTTTTTACTGCTACATTATGAAAGCTATTAACATTGCCCTTACCCTCATGAGTATCTAGTCTGCTTTTCCTGTTCCAGCCGTTCCAGCCGTTAATTGCAAATGCATCACTCCCAGCTTGTCCCTCATTGTAAACTCTGAAAAGGTAGCAACACAAACAAAAGGCCTTATGCACGTTGTCACTGTACTCAAGCCAACGATCATATTCACTAAACCAATCTGGATTAAATCTCCATTGAGTATCACCAATCTCCTTCTGCAAGTAATCAAAATTTGATGGTGGCTCTCTCTTTGAAGGTGCAAGCCCTGCTGGAGCTACTGAAGTGTTCGTGGAAGGAAGACCCTTCATCAAAGTCTGTCATGTTTTCCTGGTTCCAGAAGATGTTGATTCTGCTCGAAGGGCCACTGAAAAGAGCATGCTTCAAAATACTACGTCTTGACGGCACCATGAGCGTGAAAGGGTGGTCAGACGTTATAAAGCAATTTGCGGTCGTCGGCCCCGATGCCCCAACCGTACTGCTGGAGCTGGTGTAAACCTAACAGCAGCGTCGACAATGTACCTGTTTGACCCCTGGACCCTGGTGGAACCCCGGGACAGAGGAGCAGGCAATGGACCGGGTGCACCGGATCGGGCAGAAGAAAGCGGTGAAGGTGGTGCGGCTTATTGTGAAGAACATAGTCGAGGGAGAGGGTCCTGAAGCTCCAGGAGAGGAAGAAGCGGCTGATCAACGGCGCGTTGAGGAAGAAAGGAGGCACCAAGGAGGACAAGGAGACGCGCCTTGAGGAGCTGCGCATTATGCTGGGATTTCAGCCACAGTCTGATAGAGTGGTAGTTTTGCGCTACGCTGTGAGTCCCAGGGCATGTTGCTGCATGGAGATAATTGCAAGAAGCTACCACACTTCGGCAAGTTGTAACGGATCAGTACTACTAGTCATTTTTTTTGCATGTTAGTACTATCTCACAGCCTAAGTGTTGCAAAACGGTCTAAGCCACCTATAAATGCGTATTGACGGTGTATCTGACCACTGGAACCCGTGTGTCAGGGGCTGACGTGACATATTCTTTTAAAAAACAACCCTTACTTTTTATTTAATCACGCATATATCCTCTATTTGTCAAAAAAAGTCTTGCCACAAGAACCTCTTTTCAAAATAACCTCACGCGCGCGTCCCGCCGGGATTCAAACTCGCACCGTGCGGTTCGACGAGGAAGCTCGCTGCCGCTGCCCTGCTGCTCCTTTTCCGTCAAACTGCACGCGTAAGCTTATTTATACTTTGCGCCATTCGTTCTTCTACAAAGTAGAAAATCGCGCGACCGTCCACCGGAATCGATCCCGCCGAGTCAGTTCGCCGTGCGCGCTTGCTGCCTCTGCCACACGCCATCCTATGCGTCAACTAGTACGTGTATACGTCTTTAAACTCCGACCCGTCCCGGTTTTTATACGATACTAAAATATATTATATGTTCCTCAAGTCATACAATTAAAAAAATGTTTGCCGCATCGTTTAATATGTATATTGAACATTTTTAATATACAATGATCTTATTTAAATATACGATATCATATTATAAAAACTTTATCGTATATATATTGAACATTTTATAATATACAATGTCTATATATATGTGTGTGTATGATTTTTATCAATATACGTTACGCACACTACGTTCGGTCTGAAGAATAAACCTGTTGGTCTCTGCATTGTTTTTGGGTTGACGTTCAATTTTTTAAAAAATACTCTGAAAGGTAGATAAAGTGTTTGTGCATTTAAAAAATGTTCAGAACATTTTTCGGAAAAGTTGAAATCATTTTTAAAAATTGTAAATGTATTTTATAAAACTGTTTTTCATGCATTATAAAATTTACTACAATTACACAATAATTTTTAGTACATGTTATCAAATTTTTGAGTAATTGTGCATTAAAAAAATACAACAAATATACACGGTAACTGTGAGTTACCCATATAATTTGTTTAGTTGTGTATTTGAAAAATATAGTGAGGATGCACAGTAATTGTGCATGCGTGTGGTTCTGAGTGAAGACACATAAAATTTTCTGAACATTTGTTTTTTTACTCACATATTTTTTTTTAAATGTGCTGGCCTCACTGAGCCGTGGTTGGGCCATCCTGCAGCCCATGCAACGCTGCTCGTCTAGTTCCAGCGGATCGGATCGGGGACGAGGCACACAGGCGGCAGGGTTTGAATCCAGCAACGGTTCCGGCGTTCGCCGCCGCGCCGCCCTTAGCCCTCGGGGCCTAACACCAGCCCCTGCTCCGGCGAGCCAGCCGCTGCTCCGCTGCATCGGCGAGCCAGCGTCTGGGCACCGGCGAGCCAGCGATGGTGCTCCGGCGAGGGGAGGCCGGCGAGGTCGAGGCAGCGGGGCTTTTGAGTGACTAGATTTACAACGAAGGTGTTTTCTGCAAAAAAAATATGCCAGGTTGGCTCCTGACACACGGGTCTCAGCGGTCAGATACACCATCAATACGCGTTTATATGTGGCTTCGACCGTTTTGCAACACTTAGGCTATGAGATGGTACTGACATGCAAAAAAAATGACTAATAGTACTAATCCGTTACGATGTGTCGAAGTGTGGTAGTTCCTTACAATTAACTCTGCTGCATGCATGTAATTTTGTCCCGTGTGGTGAACATGCATAAGCGCAAGGGGGAGGGAGACCCGTTTTGCACAACCTGTGGCTGTAGCATCTCGTATCAGTGCAGGAGTAGGGGATAGGAGTGTAGGAATTTAGAAAATTCCTGCATACATACATAGGATAGGTGTATGAATATGTATGCCTGTGAATGTGCTGCTGCTACACAGTAAACAAGTCCAGTTAATGTTATGAAGGGGTGGTGAAAGATACCATGGTGTGTAATCTGATGTCGTGCGTGTTGCTGGTCGTTTTTTGATGGGACCGGCTAGAGATCAATCAACTGAAAAACGAAATGGGTCAGTCGTTTGACCCGGATTTGTTTCAGTCAATTTGCTCCTAGTGGGAATTGGAGGGACAGAGCGAGGGACAGAGCGTTGCATGAGTCGGTCTTGAGAGTCCATCCGTGGACTTTCTTATTCAACATTTTTGTGCTTTTTCTGATCAAACTCCTAATTGAAATGAATTTGTCATTCTCTTTAGCAATCATGTTTCTCAGAATATTATTAATGATATTAAGCAAGTCTTTCATGTTGCTAATCTTGATGCTAATTTCACTCATCTTGGTCATCCTCTAATTCTGCCTGGTAAGAATAGGGGTGCTGCTTATAACTTTGTTTTGGATAATTTTTTAAATAAGCTCCTCTCTTATAAAGCTAACATGCTATCTCATGCTGCCCGTCTTGAACTTATTCGCTCTGTCTTTTCTGCTATCCCTGTTTACTATATGGAAAACATTATGTTTTCAAAAAAAATTATTGCCAAGCTCACTTCTATCATTAGAAATTTTTGGTGGACAGGGATTAGAGAAATAGATTCTAAGAGAAGTCTTTGTCTCAGAGCATGAAAGGATATTACCAACTCCAAGTCTGAAGGTGGTCTTGGAAACAGAAATCTAAAAGCCATCAATGAGAGTCTTATTCTTGCTGCGGCTTGGAGGTTGGCTAAAAACCCCTCCTCCCAATTATATTGTGTTCTTCAAGCCAAATATTTTTCTACCACTTCTATTTGGAGAGCTACTAATAATCCACATAAATCTGCCTTTTGGTGTTCCATTTTAAAAATGCTTTCTAAACTTAAAGAGCATGCCTTCTATCAACTCACCCAAGGTAATGTTTCTATTTGGAGCATGCCTTGGTGCAATCTTTGGAACTCTATTCATGATTTTCTCATTCCTCAACCATCAGGCTTTATTTATCCCTCCTTGGTTAGGGATCTTTGGCAGCCTGAGCAAAGGCAATGGAACCGTCAGCTCATTTTCTCTCTTTTTCAGCAACCTTTGGCTACTCAGATTATCAACATTGATATTCTTGATGATGATAATGCTGATATTCTTTGTTGGCCTTTGGCTCCCAATGGTATTTGCTCTTCCAAAGCTGCTTATAAACTTTGCTTACAAGACATTCATACTAATCCTAGAACCGCTCCTCTGGATGTTCCTTTGGATTTGAAAGCTTTTCTTAAAACTATTTGGAAGCAGAAAGATTTATCGCCCAAGGTTAAAACTTTTGCTTGGAGGATGCTTAGCAAAGCTTTGCCCACAGGAATGAGAGCATGCCGTTTTTCTATTCACATTTCTCAGAATTGTTGTAGATGTGCTCAGCAAGAAGATGAGTTTCACCTTTTCTTTCTTTGTGACTTTGCTAGAGCGGCCTGGTTCTCTGCTCCTTGGTTTCTTAGATCTGACATCCTTGTGCAAGGTCACTCTCCAATGCATTCCCTTCTGATTCACTTTGCTTCTATGGGCCATCCTTATGCATCTTTGCAAAATATTTTCAATTTTATGTGGTGCATTTGGAAGGCTAGAAATGATTTCCTCTTTGAGAGGAAATTTTCTTTTCCCTACCAAATTAAAATTGCTGCTACTAGTTTGAATAATATTCTCCAAGAGGAGATTCTGCCTTCTACTAATATTTAGTCTTTGCAGGCTTCTCAACCTGATAATTCTCCTCTTCCTAAGCAAGGCAATACTCTCAAATCAGACCTTCTCATTAATGGTGCTAAAGTGTTTTCTGATGCTGCTTTCAGAACTTCTAGAGTTCCAGGATTTCAGCAAGGTCAATTGCGCACAGGTGTGGGGGTTTACTTTTGTCTTCCTTCTTCTAATAGAGAAATAAATATTCAGGTTCAAGCTTCAGGCCCTCCGACGGACACTCCTCTTCAAGCTGAAGCAATTGCTCTTGCTTGTGCAGCTCAATTGGCGGCTTGCCTTAACATTCAAACTCCTACTTTTTTAACCGATTCTCTTTCTCTTGCCACTGTTGCTGCTGCCAGGAATATTGCTCACTCTTCCACTCCTTGGAATATTAGAAAAGAAGTGGCTTCTTTTGTAAACTCTACTTCTAATCTTAATCCCCAAGTTTTTCATATTTCTAGGAATTTGAATGGGGTGGCTCACAATTTAGCTCATCAAGTTTTTCAAATGGCTGGAGGACCTACACTCAATTGCTCTTCTCACTCTCATGTCACTGAATCATGTCCTGTAGCTGCCTCTCTTGTTGATTTTAATTTTGTAGGAATTCAGCTTCATAAGGTGTATTGCTTTTAGGAGAAAGTTGATAGCTCTGGGAAGTTCCTCATCTCAACATGATATGATGGTCTATACTTGGTTGTTGGAAAGAAGGAGATTGCTGTCAAAGCTGGAATTTTTTCCCCCTTCTCTTCCTTTGTTTCTTAGGACATGCTGTTCTTCAGCAAGGATCTTGTTCCTTGCTCGCTCATATGTCTTTATTCAGCTCTTCTTTCTTTACATCCGAAGTTCTTCTTTCTCTTTATTCTAGCAGATGGTGTAATCTTGACTGTAAAATGTTCTGTGAGCTGAATATATTGGTACCTTCGGATGCCTTTCTCTGTTCAAAAAAAAAGAGAGTCCATCCGTGCATGATCTGTAGTGTTGCTTAGTTCTGGTTGGCGCGGAACTGAATCAATCATTTGTTTACTTCCATGTGATGCATGCATGCACACAACCGCACAATCACATAAGCAATATTAGTTTATTAAGCACCGGTGATTAGCATTTTATTAATCACATGGTAAACAAGCCGTCACAGCCATTATCCGAACGGCAATGCAATGTGTTTTGTGCATACAATTTGCACTGAAATTGCACTTTTTGAAATATGAAAAGAATAAAGCATATGATAGTGCATTTTTCGCATTCTACTATAATTTACACATAGTGTAAATAAAATAATGTATTTCCTTTAAGAAGAAATAAAATTAAAAACAACTTGCGCACAACTTTGTACTGATATTGCACTTTATCCTTATATGCAAAAATAATCATATAATCACAAATTTTTGGCACATATTATATAGTATTTGGTCCTATATAATTACACCCATCCAAAAACCCACATAAAACAAAAAAAACCAATAAAGAAAAAAAGGAAAAAGAAAAACACATGGAAACAGAAAAACGGAAATAAAAAATAAAGCAAAACTGAGCATATTATAGTGAGATTTTCGCAAAAAAAAGTATTTAGTAATGGAGTAGTGACATTGTTATTACCCTTACAAAAGAAAAGAAATGAAAACTAAAACAAAATTAAAAAATGATTTTTTCTATGAAAGAATGAATTTGTGGCATTGGTATTATCCTTTCAGGAAAAAAACTAAAAAATCAAAATAATGAAGTTTTCTATGAAAGAATGAAAGCCTTTAAGAAGAAAGAAAATAAAAAGGAAAAAACTTCAAAACTTGCACACAACTTGCACTGATATTACACTTTTTGAAATATGCAAAGAATAAGCATATAATAGTGCATTTTTTGAATTCTGCTATAATTCCTACAGAGTGTAACTAAAATAATCTATTTCCTTTAAGAAGACAACTAAAAAAAACTTGCGCACAACTTTGCATCGAAATTACACTTTATCGTAATATGCAAAAATAATCATATAATCATGAAATTTTGGCACATACTCCCTCCGTTCCGAATTACTTGTCGCAGGTATGGATGTATCTAAATGTATTTTAGTTCTAGATACATCCATTTCTATGACAAGTAATTTGGAACGAAGGGAGTATTATATAGTATTTATTTGTATATAATTACACTTAGCCAAAACCCCACAAAAAACAAAAATAACAAATAAAGGAACGAAAAAGGGAAAAAGAAAAATCCATAGAAACATAAAACAGAAATAAAAAAGTGAAGCAAAAAATACCTTTAAATAGGCAGAAAATGGTATAAAAAACTAGAGCAAAATAATGAAAAAAATTGCACAGAATCTGCACATAAATTGCGCTTTGTTATAATATGCAAGAATAAACACATAATAGTGAATTTTTCGCAAAAATGAAAATTTTCTAAAGAGAGAATGAATTTCTAGCATTTGCATTTGATCCATGGTGTCTCTACTTTTCCGGATGAAAATAATGAATTAGTGGTACCGGTATTACAGTTTAAGAAGAAAGAGAAGTGAAAAAAGACAATAATGACAAAATTTGCACACCGTTTGAATAGAAAATTTGCTTTTTTAAATACGCAAGAACAAGCACAAATAGAGAAATTTCACAAAACATAATCCTAGGTAGAAATGAATTAGAGGTATTGCTATTACCCTCAAAGAATAAAGAAAATGTAATAAAAACTTAAAGAAAATTAAAATAGTTAAGTTTTTTAAGAAAAAATGAATTAGTGTCATTGGTTCCCCGTTAAGAAGAAAGGACCAGAAAATAATAAAACAAATAATGAAATATTTGGCAAACAATTTGAACAGAAGTTGCGCATTTTTATAATATGCAGGAATAAGAATATAATAGTGTAATTTTCAGAAAAGGGAAGTTTCCTGAGAAGAAATGCGGCATTGGTATTATTACCAAAGAATGAAGGAAATAAAATAATACTGAAAAACCGGAATACCAAAGTTTTCAAGAAAGAATGAATTAGTAGCTTACATATTACTCTTTAAGGAAAAAATAAAATGAAATAAAAACTAGAACACAATCAAAATAATGAGGCATTTCATGGAAGAATGAATTATTAACATTGGTATTACCCTTTAAGAAGAAGAAATAAAATAGAAACTAAAACAAAAAAAGTAAGTTTTCTAAGAAAGAATTAATTAATGTCATTAGTATTACCCTTTAAGAAGAAAAATTAATTAATTGAAATAAGGAAGAATGAATTAGTAGCATTTTTATAACCCATTGAAAATTTAGGAAAAAATGTTTGCAAAACTTGCACACGACTTCGCTCTTACATTACACTTTTTTAGTACGCAAACAATAATCATATAGTAGTGTAATTTTTGCATATGTTGCAAATTATTTATGTGTGTACATTACACTCACCCAATATCCCAAAAAATATCCACAAAATAAAAATAAAACCAACTAACAAAGAGAAACAGAAAAAAACAAAAAGCACATAAAAACAAAAAAAATATTAAAAACGAAGGGAGAGAATCAGGGATGGATCACACAGTTAATGGGCTTCGGCCCAGAAGGAAGTCGATTGACCCAAATAAGGGGTCAGTCAAAAAAAAAAGAAGCCCACACAACAAACAACAAAGGTCAGGAAAAAAACGTAGCACGAATCTTAAAGAAAAATCTAACGGCCACAAAATCGGTTAACCCAAAAATGAAATTTCAGCTGACTGACATGTAGCTAAAGTGAATTGAAATTCCATGACAATGATGGGAGACATGTCTTGGGCTGGGAATGCTTATGATGCGGTAGAAAGGATGCAGAGCCTGAGGGAGGGAGCACAATTTGAGTGTCTATGCTTACATAGATAAATTTGAGGTTTGCATGGGATTGGCTAGGAGGAACCATCTGAGAGAGAATTTTCTGATCAGATTTCTTTTGATCTTGAGTGTTTTCCTTTTCTCTAGTCAGAAACTCCTAGCAAGCCCTTGTTGGTTTTCCTCTGGAGCAAGCCTCCCCTCTGCTTTTTCACGCTGCCATTGCATGTTCAAAGGGTCAAAGATAAGGCAGTATGATGACTTGATGAGACGCCCGGAATAGCAAAACTTGCCACTGTCGTCACTCATTTTCGCTGAGAGAGATGCATCATTCGTAGCCAGTTTCAGACTCGCCGTACCGGATGAAGCTACACGGAAGGCTCCGGCCAAAGCCAAAGCAGCTCTATTTGCACAAGGCTCGGCCTTGCCTTCGGGAACAGTACGCGTTTCGTGTGCTCAGTCCTCCTGCGCTGCTGCTACAAGCACCACCATCGCAGTTGCCAGCGCTCCCACCAGCGCGCGCACGGACCGAGACCGGCAATGGCGAGCTCGGCGCCTCCCTTCCTCCTCCTCCTCCTCCTCCTCTTCGTCCTCGTCGCCGCCGCCGCGGCCTCGGAGGAGCGCCCGCGCGTCACCCCCACCTTCATCCACTGCCACCCGGCGCAGGCAACCGCCAACGCCAGCAGCGCCAAGAACGCAACGGCGTTCCAAGCCAACGTGATGCCCCTCCTCGCCAAGCTCCCCTCCGCCGCCGCGCCCATGGGCTTCGCGTCCCTGGGGTCCGCCGGAGTGGTCGGACGCGACCGCGCGTTCGTCCGCGGGCTCTGCTTCGGGCACGCCACGCCGTCCCAGTGCCGCGAGTGCCTGGCCGCCGCGGCCAAGAAGCTCGCCGACGCCTGCGGCGCCCGCGGCCGGCGCGCCGGCGTCTGGACGGACGGTTGTTTCGCGTCTTACGCCGACGCGAACGACTCCTCGCCCTACTCCGACAGCTTCCGCGCGCGCATCATCTCCGGCGCCGCCGCGCTCACCACCAGCACCTCCTACGAGCTGCAGAGCCTCGCCGACCTGGCGTTGTTGGAATAAGCCACGGCGTGTGTGGTCGGGTTCGTCGGGCGCGTCGGGTGCGCGCGGGACGGGCGGGACATACTGGTGCCGTCGGGCTCGTCGGGTTTGTCGGGCGTGTCGGTGACGCGCGGGACGGACGGGACGTGCGGGACGCAGCAGCGTGGCGTGTGTGTATGGGCAGTGTATGAACCATGTGTGTATGCGTGTGTGCGCATGTATGTGTGTGGTGTAGTGGCCACGGTAAACAGGCTAGGCTGTTGATCCGTTGCGAGCCGGACGCGGCGTGCGCGTTGAGCACGTCGTGGGCATGCGGATAGCACCCGTGCATGCAGCAGGGTGGAGTGGGCTGCGTCTTGGTGGAAGCGTGGGCGGTGCGTTTGCTGCTAAGACTATAAAGCCGGCTGTAATCCTGTGTATCGTGGGGGAAGTGCTAGCCAGTTTGATATAAAAGAAAAGGCTGTACGTGCGGCCGGAAAAAAAACTGTGCGTCTTCTACCTCCAGCTACGAGAGAGAGAGCTGCAACAACAATTGGTATACAGAGCTTCGGTTCGGGCGATCACCGGCGACCATGGCGCTCGTCCCACACGGCGGTGGCGCGGGCGGATCGGCGACGATGGCGATGCCGATGCTGACCGCGGACAACTACACGGTCTGGGCCATCAAGGCGCAGGCGATCCTCGACGTCCACACCGTATGGGAGGCGGTGGCGCCGGGCGACGCGGCAGTGAACGCGCGGAAGGACAAGATGGCGCGTGCGTTGCTTCTCGGGGCGTTGCCGGAGGATGTGCTGCTGCAGGTGTCGACGAAGCTCACCGCCAGGGAGGTATGGGACTCCCTGAAGGTGAGGTTCGTCGGCGCCGATCGGGTCCGTGCGGCAAGGCTGGGGACGCTGCGCGGCGAATTCGACCGGATGAAGATGGCGGACGGCGAGGAGCTCGATGTGTACGGCGGGAGGCTCGCGGCGATGGCGGCGAGGTATGCCAACCTCGGGGAGACGCTGGGCGACGCAGCACTTGTCAAGAAGTTGCTGGATACGGTGCCGGATCGCCTCTTCCCCGTCGTCGCCGGCATCGAGCAGTTCCACGACGTGACGACGATGGCGTTCGACGAAGCGCTCGGGCGGCTGCGTGCGTTCGACGAGCGGGTTCGGCGCCGTGGACAAGACGGTGGCGAGCGCGGGGGTGAGCAGCTGCTCATGACGGCGGCGCAGTGGGCAGCGCGGGAGCGTCGACACGGCGGTGCTCGGGACGACGACGACGGGCGCAGCGTGGCGTCGGGGAGCGGCGGCAACAGGCGCAGGCGCTGCTACAAGTGCGGGGAGCACGGGCACTTCCGGCGCGAGTGTCCGCAGCTGCGGAAAGGACCGGCGGCGGAGCAGGCTCTCTTGGCCGGTGCCAACGTCGACGACGACGGACTCCTCTAGGCCGTGGCTTAGGGGGTGTGTGTTGGAATAAGCCACGGCGTGTGTGGTCGGGTTCGTCGGGCGCGTCGGGTGCGCGCGGGACGGGCGGGACATACTGGTGCCGTCGGGCTCGTCGGGTTTGTCGGGCGTGTCGGTGACGCGCGGGACGGACGGGACGTGCGGGACGCAGCAGCGTGGCGTGTGTGTATGGGCAGTGTATGAACCATGTGTGTATGCGTGTGTGCGCATGTATGTGTGTGGTGTAGTGGCCACGGTAAACAGGCTAGGCTGTTGATCCGTTGCGAGCCGGACGCGGCGTGCGCGTTGAGCACGTCGTGGGCATGCGGATAGCACCCGTGCATGCAGCAGGGTGGAGTGGGCTGCGTCTTGGTGGAAGCGTGGGCGGTGCGTTTGCTGCTAAGACTATAAAGCCGGCTGTAATCCTGTGTATCGTGGGGGAAGTGCTAGCCAGTTTGATATAAAAGAAAAGGCTGTACGTGCGGCCGGAAAAAAAACTGTGCGTCTTCTACCTCCAGCTACGAGAGAGAGAGCTGCAACAACAGGCGTGGCGCACGGGGCCGGTCGTGGCCACCAGCGCCGGGATGCAGGTGGCCGTGGACTGGAACGCCGCGACGAGCGACTACAGGAAGAACAGCACGGTGCGCGTGCTGACGCAGTGCGCGCGGGACCGCATGGCGGAGGAGTGCGCGTGGTGCGTCCAGTACTCGGCGCGGGTGGCGGAGACCTGCGCCTGGTCCTGGTGCCCCCGGCACTCGGCGCGGGCGGGGGACACCTGCTGCTGGGGCCTCGACGCGTGGCGCGACGGCGTGGCGGGCGCCGTCGTCGGCTTCGACTGCTACCTGCGCTTCAACGTCGCCGTCGCCACCGCCACTTCCACTGCGCCGGCGCGGGTGCCCCTGCTACAAAGGCTCGGCGAGCAGAGCACGCTGCACGCTCTCGTCTTCATCTTCTTGGCTATGGGTTGATTGGATCAACGAACCGGCCGCTGGGCGATCTGCAGCAACAATGTACCACTCCAGTAGTCTAGTCCGGGACAAGAGTCAGGACACCATCTCATTTCATTTCCATTGTGCGTCGTCTGTAAATAATCGTGCACTAATGGAGGAGTAGTACTAGTACCGACTGTTGATGCCGGAGTGGACGATCCAGAAACGATAATCAAGCCTAATTAGTCGTTCCGTACCGCGCGTCCGCCGACGCGTAGTGTGTTCCGCCGCCGGGGCGAGCACTTCCCGGCGAGGTCCACCTCCAACACCTGGGGTCATGTGCCACGAGTACAGGAAGGCGCACAGGGGGCATGCTTTATTTTCGAGATGGCTTGCTTCTTTTTTGGGGAAAGGAGTGACCACGCGGACACAGAATAAACAAAATCGACAAAAAAATCAAAAAATTACAAAATCTAGGAGAAATATTGACAAAAGTTTTAAGTGATTGCAAAAGTTCATCACGAAATCACATTTCTAAAAGGCGTGGCAAAAAAATCAGTACTCTGAAAATGCTACTTTCGAAAGCATTTTAGAGCACTAAATTTGTTTTTTCTACCACGCCTTACAGGAATGTGATTCCATTACGAGTTTTTGCAAGCACTTAAAACTTTTGTCAATGTTTCTCTAAAAAAAATTGGATTTTTGTAAAAAAAATTGATTTTACTGTTCACCGAGCTCATTTGAGCTCGGGAGCAGAAAGGCACTTTCGTGACCACACCCATGTTGCCCCGGCCGGTTGGGGCTGGATGAACAGGACCCCATGAAGGCTGGAGGAAGTCGATGATGGATGAACAGTAACCGGTGGAGCCTCAAGGAAGTTGACGGTGGATGAACAGTAGCCCATGGAGTTGAAAGTGCGTTATATCGACTAGAGGGGGGGTGAATAGGCGATTTTTATGAAAGTCTTCAAAACGTGGAAGTTATGAAGACAAACGATAGAAATAAACCTATTACCATGCAGCGGAAGGTAGACTACACTAGACAAGCCATAGTCAAGTATTCAATGAAGTGAAAGCACAATGACTTAATAGCAGCAATGTAGTAAGGATCAGGTAGGAAGATATTATGAAGCCATACAGAGCATGCAGTCACTCAGTGAAGACAAAAGATAGTGCGAACATACAATGACTTCACAAGGAGCAACAGTAAGTAAAGGGAAGGGAAGATGAAACCAGTAACTCGTTGAAGACAATGATTTGTTGGACCAATTCCAGTTGCTGTGACAACTGTACGTCTGGTTGGGGTGGCTAGGTATTTAAACCTTAGGACACACAGTCCCAGACACCCAGTCCTGAACACGCAGCTCAGGACACTCAGTCCTCACCGTATTCCCCTTGAGCTAAGGTCACACAGACCTCGCCTAATCACTCTGGTAAGTCTTCAAGGTAGACTCCCAAACCTTCACAGACTTCGTTCACTGGCAATCCACAATGTCTCTTGGATGCTCAGAACGCGACGCCTAACCGGCTGGAGGATGCACAGTCCTCAAGTGTAATAAGTCTTCAGATCACACAGACAAGAAGACTTAAGTGATGCCCAATTCTCTCTGGCTCTGGGTGGTTAGGGCTTTATCCTCGCAAGGAATTCTCTCTCAAAGGCTTCGAGGTGGGTTGCTCTCAAACGACAAAAGCCGTATTCTCAATCTGAGCAGCCAACCGTTTATGGTTGTGGGGGGTGGGCTATTTATAGCCACTTTGGCAACCCGACCTGATTTGTCCGAAATGACCCTAGGGCAGTAAGGAACTGACACGTGTTCCAACGGTCAGATTTCAAACTCACACGGCAACTTTACTTGGGCTACAAGCAAAGCTGACATGTCCGACTCTGGACAAGATTTGCTCTCATAGCCTTCACTCGAAGACATAGGTTTTTGGTTAGGCATCACTTCAGTCAGTCTGACTGGTTCTATTGGACCCCACTTAACAGTACGGTGGTTCCTATGACTCAACACAAAAGAAAAAGAACTACGAAAGATCTAAGTCTTCGACCTCCATAGGCTTTATGTGGTGTCCTCTCTTGTCATAGTCTTCAATATGAATATCTTCATATACCACCTTTGACTTCAATGTCTTCATACATTTTTAGTGGTCATCTCTGGTAGGAAAACCGAATCAATGAGGGACTTCTACCTGTGTTATCCTGCAATTCTCACAAACACATTAGTCCCTCAACTAGGTTTGTCATCAATACTCCAAAACCAACTAGGGGTGGCACTAGATGCACTTACAATCTCCCCCTTTTTGGTGATTGATGACAAACTAGTTGAAGTTTTCAACGGGGAATATAACCTGTGAAATTGTAAAGGATAAGGAATTGTCTTCATAGGTTGCAAGGGCTCCCCCTGAAGATGTGCATATAGGTAATTTGCTTTTGGAATGCAAATGCACATGGCAGGTTGTACTTGTGGAGATCCACTTCAACTTATGATGACAATACACTATGCATGTGAAAGTATATGAAGATAATGACATGCATAATAGAAAATGGACGTCTGCAGAATGATCTAAGTGCGGAATTTATAGTCGCACATGCGGAATTTATCATCGCAAAACAAAGTGGCAGATAAGTAGCAGACGACCATCGAGTTTAAGTGTTACAACTCAAAGAACCAAATGTAGCAAAACGAGAGTTGTAAGCACGAAGCAAAATATAAAGCACCCGCCCATATGGACCCGCTTGAAGACTATCAACCTCATATGCTTCTCCCCCTTTTGTCAGTAAGGACCAAAAAGGTTTAAAGGCATAGAGCATCTACTCATTCCCAGGCGGAGTAGGTGAAGTAGCAGGGTCATTGGTGGTGTTTGGCGGTACTGAAGAGCTTGGAGCAGAGTTGACGCGTGCTGAAGGAGGTGGTGGTGAAGTAGCATCATCTTCATCCTCGATAACTCTGGCAGTCACTGTTGCAGCAGATGAAGAGAACTCAGAGTCTTCAAGGGATGAAGTTCCTAGCAGCACAGCTCTTCGAGGAGGTGTGAAGTCAAACTTGAATCGCTCAGTGAAGCCATCCTCTTGGAGATCATCTTCAGAACACATCATCGTTAGCCCTTTCCATGTACGGCGACAGGTTTCATGGGCAACGAAAGCATTCTTGGTGGCAAGATTGCGAATGCGATTAACTTCCACCAAGAGGCTTTTGATCTGACGCTTCAGCCAGTCATGATGCCTATCCTGTTTCTAATGAAGAGCCACAAGAAGCTCTCGGTCGTTGAGAACACGAGTGCGCTTCTTGGGTCTTGGAGCAGTTGTACTATCAGTGGCTTCAGTAGACGCAGGGTGTGGTGCACGTGTAGTGCCAGCCAAAGGATACACCCGAGTGATTGCTTCAACTCCTTCAATGTTTTGTGAGAAACTCTGATGCTCTGCATTCTGAAGACTTAGAGGTTCCTTTGTAGGCTCAGGATAGATGGCTTCAATAGAGATATCCACATCAGGCAGAAAAATCCTATGATTGCGAGCAGATGGCTGATATGAGATATCATAGTGAAGTTTAATTAGCCGCATTACCCATGGGGCATAGAACTTCAAGCTAAACAGATCAGAGCCCGATGCAGCAAGTTGGCGGATGAATAAGTCCTATGCATTGAAGCATTTTCCATGAAAAATATAGAAGACCAAAGTCTTCATTGCACCCTCAAGCTTGGCATTTGGAGAGTGCCCTTTGATGGGCCAGAGAGTTCGCCTAATGATGTGATAGATGGTTCGTGGCAGGTACTCAAAGTCTTCAACGAAGAACTCTGTTGGATAAGCAGCATCTTGGGGCAATGGCTTCATCATGCTGAGCATCTGACTCATATCAGGTTCCGGCCTCTTAAAGATGCTCTCAATAGCTTCACTATGCAGCTGACAGCCATGCTCGTAGAGATCGCCAGGAGTGGGCAAACCAGTGAGCTCAATGATGTCAAATGCATTGGCTTCGTGATGAACATTTCCAGTCATCCACTCCAGGACCCAAGTCTTCGGATCTCTGCTGTACCCGCGGATGTGAAGTGTGGCATAGAATTGGAGCAGCAGCTCTTCATTCCAATGCTCTTGGTCAGTAACGAACGGCAGCAGTCCAACTTCCTTGAAGCAATCCAAAGCTTCTTCAGACAAGGCAGACCAGCTATGGCTTCAATGTCAAGGCGCTTGTGTGGGAAGATGCGACCTTGGTTGTAAAGAATGCATGAGTAATAGCTTCGCTGAGGATAGCTCCAGAACCGATCAGATGATATCCTTTCCCTTGAGTAGGGGTTCCTGGAGCTATCGAAGAATGTGTTGTCTGCCCTGAAGCCATTGATATTGAAGGAGCCAGGTGCTGATGCAGGACCTGGGAACCTTGGCAATCTTGGGATTGGCTTCTGTACCTGAAGCCTGTGCTCAACATGATAGTCGAACTGTGGACCTGCAGCAGACTCAGGAACAGAAGTGACGGGATCAGTGGCTTCACTGTCTTCTTTTTCCGTTGGGGAGGGCTCCACATTAGCTTCATTGGTGGTTGTGGCAGCCGTAAGATTTTCAAGCACGTTCTCCTTGAGAACTGCTTCTTGGTGGGACAGTGGAGTGGCAACTTGTGGGACTTCATCTTCCGCGGCTGATGCAGCCGGATTGTCTTCAGCAGAGACTTGAGGCCTTGGACCTTTGCGAAGCCTGCGCAACGCGGGCGACGCCTGTGGAGTTGGAGTGGGTTGGGCCTCATAGTCTTCTTACTCTTGTGGGCGATCTACCCACGAAGCATCCTGTGCAATTGGCGTCAGTGGACGACCAATGCTGATGAGTTCGCTGTTCTGAGGAAGGACTGCACCATCTTCTACATTGTCATGTTGACCAATGTCTTCAGCAGCGATGGGATCAGCTGCTGGAAAGTCTTCAGCTTCATGAGCCTCTGGGGAAGCAGGCTCATGGATAGTCAGTTGGCGTTCATGGCGTTCAGCTTCAGGATAGACCATAGAAATGGGTTCAACTATCAAGGGCTCTGTGGGAGCTGCCCGGTCTTTCTTGGTCTTCCTTTTCTTCTTGGAGGGGGCAGTTGGAGAGGCTTCAGAATGTTTCCTCTTTCTGGCTTCAGCCTCAGCAGTCCTTGTCTTCTTGAGCTCGTGCATCATACTCTTGAAGTTCTTCACTTCCTGCACGCTGAGCTTGGCCATATGCTTCTTGAACTGAGCCTTTTCATAGTCAATCTTTTGCTTCAGTTCAACAATGCGTTGGGCAATAGCGAGTTCTGAAGCAATGGCGCCTTGGAAGGCGACACTAAGGCCAATTGGTAGCTGCAGATCTTCAAAGCTGATGTTTGGCGTGTCAAACCACTCGTCAATGAAGTTGTGGATGATGGTCACATCAAAGAGAGGCAGATCATTAAAGATTTCTGCTTCTTCTTTGCTCTTGATGAGTTGCTCAAAAGCGTCATCTGCTAGATCTTCATCACTTGACAGATCAATGTCGTCATTGCGCAGAATGGCAGCAACAGTTAGCTCTTGTCCGGTGTGAGGCAGAGGCATCTTGACTTTCTGGGGCTTGGAGATGCGAGATAAGTCTTCGGACTGCACACTGTCTTCAGAAGGTGCAGTTGCCAGTGGCTTCGCCCTTGAGATTTTTGGTGAGGGGGCAGGCTTTGAAGCTTTAGGCTTCTTCATCTTCTTTGTCTTCGGCGCTGCAGGAGCTTCTTCTGATTCAGCGTCAGCTGCAGGCTCATTCACTGCAGTCCCAAGATGCGGGTGATGGGGCCTTCAAGGTTGGAGAAAGGACCGATGACATTGGGTTCTGCATCTCGTGTGCCATCTGCCCTTGGTGCTGAGGGACCAGGGTTGAAGTCTAACCCCAAAGTCTTCTTGTTCTGCTTCGCTGAATTCTGGGCAAACTGGAAGTTGCGCTTGAACAGATTGTCGTCACGACACCATAGTAGTGACGATGGGTGTGCACCAGCTGGCTGTGGCCCACGGACCATGCAGGGATAGAAGCCTTGAGCAATGGCTTCATCTCTGGACCTAGGTAGAAGATTCTTGTATTGGATGTTTCCCCACGGTCTCTTGATGGCATTTTTCTCAGCATATTCTTGGGTTACAAATCGATATTTGAACCATTGTTCTGCCCAATATCTTCGAATCCATTGGATTCGGGTCTTGCGCTGATTGTAATCCTCCTCAGGATCTGTCTTGTACAGTTCTGAGAGTTCATCTGGCAGATCTCTGAATGTTTGTCCACGACGCTTTCTGCCACCCTTCCTTGCTGCTTTCTCTGAAGCCATAAACTTTAACTTGAAAGGCTTCAACACGTTCAAAGGCTTCAAAGGTTTTCGCTTGCTGGACCAACATGAACTGGCTTCGGGAGAATTAATGTGATGCTATAAGAATTCTGCAAATGAATGCAGACTATGAGAACCAAAGGATTCTCCCACGGACATGTACCTGTGACAGCATTAAGGTGCGAGGAAAGGGGAAGAGGTCATATGCATTCTCAGAAGATTTTGAAGATAAATCAGTTTAGAAGACATTGACCTAATTTTGCGAAGACATTCACTCATAGATAAGGAGTTGGTTCCAGATTTGTACGAATCCACAGATCAGTACAAGTGAGGAATCTAACTACTTTGTGAAGCATAAGTGAATATACTAGGCATGTTATGAGATGCAGTATGAGAGAGATCTAACTTGTGTGAATAGAAACTGCTTGTGGTAGAAAGTGACAAATCCATAGGATCAACGGTGCTGTAAGAAGGAAGTTTTATTTACCACACTAAGAACTGCTAGACAAAGTGGAAGATGAGGCCGAGCAGTTCGATCTTCCGTGCCCTAACTTGGCGACGGAGGACACCTACGGCAACGGCGGAGAGGACGATGTCCGCGGTCGGCGTGAAGACGGCGTCGGAGAGGTCGCGACAGCGAAGCGCTTCGTCGCCGGCGTCGTTGAGGGCTAGCGGTGGCGCTAGGGTTCGTGCGAGAGTGGAAGAAGAGATAATGACCGCTGTGAAGTGTGTATTTATAGGTACATGGGCGGCACTGCGCTATTACACAGGTGCCCCTGGCGATTCGCATCTAAGGAACACGTGGCCATTATGCGGAATTTTGGGGTTTGTTCCACGTCCCACGCACGTCTTGATTGTCGGGTGGTCGTTCCTACTTCTTCGGGTTTCATGTGGAGGAATGAGCATTGAAAACGGACTTAATGGTTGTCTCTGTACCTTCTGCTGACAAGGACGCAGAGAAGACATTCGACAGTTTCAATAGAATGCATATGATTTGGAGAGATAGAATTTGAGATAGAAAGCATAGAGAGGTTAGGGTCCGATCACATTCACTTAGTTCAAAAGATTCAACAATGAAGACATAGCTATAAGTGAATGCTGTAGAGGACAGAACACTAATATATATATATATATATATATATATATATATATATATATATATAATCAACATAGTGAACATAATCATGAAGATATGTTGAGATCGAAGCCAAACCAAATGTGAAGACATTGCAAGGTAACGCCATGAGTGAAACACTTCAAAATAGAACATTTGGTGGTGGCATTACCCACCGTATAGGAAGTATTAGACCCAGACACAGCGCACAATTATCGTGGCGCTCCGAAGTCAAATTCCACATTAATGTATTCACACTTAGAATATATGTCTTCATTGATTGAAGATATACTTTACTTCGTGTGTTGCACATCTAAGTCATCAATATGCATAAGGGTTAGGATGTGTGCCTGATCACAGGACATTTGAGGATTCCAGGATATTTAGCTCACACCGTAACTTGCAAAATATCTTCTCATCCAAGGGCTTGGTGAATATATCTGCCAATTGCTCTTCAGTGTTGACGTGTATGATATCAATATCTTCCTTCACAACATGATCTCTGAGAAAGTGATGACGAATTTCAATGTGCTTTGTCTTCGAGTGCTGAACTGGGTTGTTGGCGATCTTGATGGCGCTTTCGTTTTGTCGCAGTAAAGTGGCACTTCCTTCAAATGAATGCCATATTCCTTGAGTGTTTGCTTCATCCACAAAAGCTGAGCGCAGCAAGATCCAGCAGCAATGTATTCAGATTCAACAGTGGAGAGAGATACACAGTTCTTCTTCTTTGAAGACCAGCATACAAGTGATCGTCCCAGAAAGTGACATGTGCCTGATGTAGACTTGCGATCAACTTTGTCACCAGCATAATCAGCATCCGAGAATCCAACCAGATCAAACTCTGAGCCCTTTGGATACCATAATCCTAGAGTTGGGGTGTGAGCCAAATATCGAAAATTCGCTTCACAATTAAGCGATGCGACTCCTTTGGTGCCGCTTGAAATCGAGCACACATGCAAACACTAAGCATAATATCTGGCCTAGATGCACATAGATAAAGTAAAGAACTAATCATGGAGTGGTATACCTTTTGATCGAACTCTTTACCATTGTCGTCGGGACCCAGATGTTGTTTGGCTGGCATTGGTGTTGTGAAGCCTTTGCAGTCTTGCATACCGAACTTCTTCAAGCAATCTTTGAGATACTTCTCTTGAGATATGAAGATGACGTTGCGTTGTTGTCGTATTTGAAGACCGAGGAAGAACTTCAGCTCTCCCATCATGGACATTTGATATTGCTCTTGCATCATATATCCAAACTCTTCACTGTACTTCTGATTGGTGCAGCCGAAGATAATGCCATCCACATATATTTGGCACACAAACAGTTCACCATCATATGTCTTCGTGAAAAGACTGGGGTCTAGGGAACCAGGTAAGAAGCCTTTGCTCTTCAGGAAGTAGTTGAGTGTGTCATACTAGGCCCGAGGGGCTTGTTTGAGGCCATACAGTGCCTTGTTGAGCTTGTATACCATGTCAGGATGTTTTGGATCTTCAAAGCCAGGCGGTTGTGCAACATACACTTCTTCTTCAACCTTGCCATTGAGAAAAGCACTATTCACATCCATTTGATATAGAAGTATGTTGTGATGATTTGCATAGGCCATCAGTATGCGTATGGCTTCAAGTCTAGCCACGGGAGCAAATGTTCCATCGAAGTCAATGCCTTCCACTTGAGTATATCCTTGAGCAACGAGGCGAGCTTTGTTTCTGACAACTTGACCATGCTCATCTTGCTTGTTGCGGTATATCCATTTGGTGCCTATTATATTGTGCTTCCGTGGATCAGGACGCTTAACTAGTTCCCATACATTATTCAGCTCAAACTGTTGAAGCTCTTCTTGCATAGCTTGAATCCATTCACGTTCCATGAAGGCTTCTTCAACTTTCTTGGGTTCTGTTATTGAGACGAATGCGAAGTGCCCACAGAAATTTGCTAGCTGAGTTGCCCTTGAACGAGTGAGTGGACCGGGTGCATTGATGCTATCAATTATTCTTTCAATCTGCACTTCATTGGCAATGCGAGGATGTACAGGGCGAAGACTTTGCTCTTGCTGATCATTGTCGTTGTTAGAAGGAATGTCTTCAGGCTGAGCATTGTCTTCATGTTGATCAGGTGCTGAGATGATAAGTTCTTCTTCAGGATGAGCTTCAGAAGGTATAATTTCTCCAGTTCCCATTAGCTTGATTGATTCACTGGATGGAACTTCACTCTAGCACATTTGGTAGTTGCTCTCTTTGTGAACCGTTGGTCTCATCGAACCGCACATCCACTGTTTCAACCACTTTGTAATGAAAAAGATTGAAGACTCTGTAGGAGTGCGAATCCTTTCCATATCCAAGCATAAAACCCTCATGTGCTTTTGGTGCAAACTTTGAGGTGTGATGTGGGTCCTTGATCCAGCACCTTGCGCCAAATACTCTGAAGTAACTGACATTTGGCTTCTTGCCAGTAAGGAGCTCATAAGATGTCTTGTTCAGAAGCTTGTGAAGATAAACACGATTGATAGTATGGCATGCAATATCAATGGCTTCAGGCCAGAATTTTCTTGGGGTCTTGTATTCATCTAGCATCGTTCTGGCCATCTCAATGAGTGTTCTGTTCTTGCGTTCGACGACGCCTTTCTGCTATGGCGTGTACGGGGCTGAGAATTCATGTGTGATGCCCAAGGTATCAAGATATGTATCAAGGCCAGTGTTCTTGAATTCAATGCCATTGTCACTTCTGATGTGCTTTATCTTGGCGCCATAATTGTTCATAGCTCGATTTGTGAAGCGTCTGAAGACATCCTGCACTTCAGTCTTGTAGAAAATTATGTGCACCCAAGTGTATCTAGAGTAATCATCAACAATAACGAAGCCATAGAGGCATGCAGTAGTAGTAAGAGTTGAGTAATGAGTGGGACCGAAAAGATCCATGTGAAGCAGTTCGAAGGGTCGAGTAGTGGTCATGATTGTCTTCGAAGGATGTTTGGCCCTCGTCATCTTTCCTGCTTCACAGGCACCGCATAAGTGGTCTTTCTTGAACTTGACGCCCTCGATGCCTATGACATGCTTCTTCTTCGCAAGGGTGTGGAGGTTCCTCATGCCAGCATGCCCAAGCCTTCGATGCGAGAGCCAGCATTCTGAAGCTTAGAAGACATACGGCAAGCTGTGGTCCTGCTGAGAAATCTACCACGTACAAATCATCTTTTTGATACCCTTCAAACACTAGAGACTTGTCAGATTCCATTAGTACAAGGCAACGATATTTTCCAAATATTACGATCATGTTCAAATCGCAAACCATTGAGACAGACATTAAGTTGAAGCCAAGGGATTCAACAAGCATGACTTTGTCCATGTGTTGATCCCTTGAGATTGCAACTCTACCTAGACCCAATACCTTACTTTTACCAGTGTCAGCAAATGTGATGTGGCTCTTGTCGGATGGACGTAAGGTTGAATCCATAAGAAGACTTCTTTTGCCAGTCATGTGATTTGTACACCCACTATCAATAATCCATTTTGAAGACGCTGGTGTCGTACCCTACAGTGCAGTTAGGGGGATAGGCTTCACCAAGAGCATTGTGAAGCAAAAACATTTGACGAACCAATGGGTTATGAAAGCTTAGATCCAGATTAGGACTAATAGGGAGAGTAAAAGCGATTCAGGAACGAAGTACATAGTAAGACCATTCGGGCATTTATCTTGCGCCCTACAAGATGTTTAAGGTCCCCAGCAATGGCGTCAGACGATTTGGTTTTCTGCTGGAGACCTTTCCCTGCAAAAGAGAGTTAAGCTTTCTTAGCCACCCACATCTTCAAGGGTGGCTGAGAAGCAATAAGTCTAAGTGCAGCATTTGAGAATTTTGGCTTTGGAGCCCTAGCAAACAGTCTTGCAGGCGGACAATAATACTTATAAGAATACGCAGAATAGTTCTTGGTCTTATGAACATGGCGGTTTAATATGCAGGAATAAGAATATAATAGTGTAATTTTCAGAAAAGGGAAGTTTCCTGATAAGAAATGAGGCATTGGTATTATTACCAAAGAATGAAGGAAATAAAATAATACTGAAAAACCGGAATACCAAAGTTTTCAAGAAAGAATGAATTAGTAGCTTACATATTACTCTTTAAGGAAAAAATAAAATGAAATAAAAACTAGAACACAATCAAAATAATGAGGCATTCCATGAAAGAATGAATTATTAACATTGGTATCACCCTTTAAGAAGAAGAAATAAAATAGAAACTAAAACAAAAAAAATAAGTTTTCTAAGGAAGAATTAATTAATGCCATTAGTATTACCCTTTAAGAAGAAAAATTAATTAATTGAAATAAGGAAGAATGAATTAGTAGCATTTTTATAACTCATTGAAAATTTAGGAAAAGATGTTTGCAAAACTTGCACATGACTTCGCTCTTACATTACACTTTTTTAGTACGCAAACAATAATCATATAGTAGTGTAATTTTTGCATATGTTGCAAATTATTTATGTATGTACATTACACTCACCCAACATCCCAAAAAATATCCACAAAATAAAAATAAAACCAACTAACAAAGAGAAACAGAAAAAAACAAAAAGCACATAAAAACAAAAAAAATATATTAAAAAACGAAGGGAGAGAATCAGGGATGGATCACACAGTTAATGGGCTTCGGCCCAGAAGGAAGTTGATTGACCCAAATAAGGGGTCGGTCAAAAAAAGAAGAAGCCCACACAACAAACAACACAGGTCAGGAAAAAAACGTAGCACGAATCTTAAAGAAAAATCCAACGGCCACAAAATCGGTTAACCCAAAATGAAATTTCAGCTGACTGACATGTAGCTAAAGTGAATTGAAATTCCATGACAATGATGGGAGACATGTCTTGGGCTGGGAATGCTTATGATGCGGTAGAAAGGATGCAGAGCCTGAGGGAGGGAGCACAATTTGAGTGTCTATGCTTACATAGATAAATTTGAGGTTTGCATGGGATTGGCTAGGAGGAACCATCTGAGAGAGAATTTTCTGATCAGATTTCTTTTGATCTTGAGTGTTTTCCTTTTCTCTAGTCAGAAACTCCTAGCAAGCCCTTGTTGGTTTTCCTGTGCAGCAAGCCTCCCCTCTGCTTTTTCACGCTGCCATTGCATGTTCAAAGGGTCAAAGATAAGGCAGTATGATGACTTGATGAGACGCCCGGAATAGCAAAACTTGCCACTGTCATCACTCATTTTCGCTGAGAGAGATGCATCATTCGTAGCCAGTTTCAAACTCGCCGTACCGGATGAAGCTACGCGGAAGGCTCCGGCCAAAGCCAAAGCAGCTCTATTTGCACAAGGCTCGGCCTTGCCTTTGGGAACAGTACGCGTTTCGTGTGCTCAGTCCTCCTGCGCTGCTGCTACAAGCACCACCATCGCAGTTGCCAGCGCTCCCACCAGCGCGCGCACGGACCGAGACCGGCAATGGCGAGCTCGGCGCCTCCCTTCCTCCTCCTCCTCCTCTTCGTCCTCGTCGCCGCCGCCGCGGCCTCGGAGGAGCGCCCGCGCGTCACCCCCACCTTCATCCACTGCCACCCGGCGCAGGCAACCGCCAACGCCAGCAGCGCCAAGAACGCCATGGCGTTCCAAGCCAACGTGATGCCCCTCCTCGCCAAGCTCCCCTCCGCCGCCGCGCCCATGGGCTTCGCGTCCCTGGGGTCCGCCGGAGTGGTCGGACGCGACCGTGCGTTCGTCCGCGGGCTCTGCTTCGGGCACGCCACGCCGTCCCAGTGCCGCGAGTGCCTGGCCGCCGCGGCCAAGAAGCTCGCCGACGCCTGCGGCGCCCGCGGCCGGCGCGCCGGCGTCTGGACGGACGGTTGTTTCGCGTCTTACGCCGACGCGAACGACTCCTCGCCCTACTCCGATAGCTTCCGCGCGCGCATCATCTCCGGCGCCGCCGCGCTCACCACCAGCACCTCCTACGAGCTGCAGAGCCTCGCCGACCTGGCGTGGCGCACGGGGCCGGTCGTGGCCACCAGCGCCGGGATGCAGGTGGCCGTGGACTGGAACGCCGCGACGAGCGACTACAGGAAGAACAGCACGGTGCGCGTGCTGACGCAGTGCGCGCGGGACCGCATGGCGGAGGAGTGCGCGTGGTGCGTCCAGTACTCGGCGCGGGTGGCGGAGACCTGCGCCTGGTCCTGGTGCCCCCGGCACTCGGCGCGGGCGGGGGACACCTGCTGCTGGGGCCTCGACGCGTGGCGCGACGGCGTGGCGGGCGCCGTCGTCGGCTTCGACTGCTACCTGCGCTTCAACGTCGCCGTCGCCACCGCCACTTCCACTGCGCCGGCGCGGGTGCCCCTGCTACAAAGGCTCGGCGAGCAGAGCACGCTGCACGCTCTCGTCTTCATCTTCTTGGCTATGGGTTGATTGGATCAACGAACCGGCCGCTGGGCGATCTGCGGCAACAATGTACCACTCCAGTAGTCTAGTCCGGGACAAGAGTCAGGACACCATCTCATTTCATTTCCATTGTGCGTCGTCTGTAAATAATCGTGCACTAATGGAGGAGTAGTACTAGTACCGACTGTTGATGCCGGAGTGGACGATCCAGAAACGATAATCAAGCCTAATTAGTCGTTCCGTACCGCGCGTCCGCCGACGCGTAGTGTGTTCCACCGCCGGGGCGAGCACTTCCCGGCGAGGTCCACCTCCAACACCTGGGATCATGTGCCACGAGTACAGGAAGGCGCACAGGGGGCATGCTTTATTTTCGAGATGGCTTGCTTCTTTTTTGGGGAAAGGAGTGACCACGCGGACACAGAATAAACAAAATCGACAAAAAAATCAAAAAATTACAAAATCTAGGAGAAATATTGACAAAAGTTTTAAGTGATTGCAAAAGTTCATCACGAAATCACATTCCTAAAAGGCGTGGCAAAAAAATCAGTACTCTGAAAATGCTACTTTCGAAAGCATTTTAAAGCACTAAATTTGTTTTTTCTACCACGCCTTACAGGAATGTGATTCCATTACGAGTTTTTGCAAGCACTTAAAACTTTTGTCAATGTTTCTCTAAAAAAATTGGATTTTTGTAAAAAAAAAATTGATTTTACTGTTCACCGAGCTCATTTGAGCTCGGGAGCAGAAAGGCACTTTCGTGACCACACCCATGTTGCCCCGGCCGGTTGGGGCTGGATGAACAGGACCCCATGAAGGCTGGAGGAAGTCGATGATGGATGAACAGTAACCGGTGGAGCCTCAAGGAAGTTGACGGTGGATGAACAGTAGCCCATGGAGTTGAAAGTGCGTTATATCGACTAGAGGGGGGGTGAATAGGCGATTTTTATGAAAGTCTTCAAAACGTGGAAGTTATGAAGACAAACGATAGAAATAAACCTATTACCATGCAGCGGAAGGTAGACTACACTAGACAAGCCATAGTCAAGTATTCAATGAAGTGAAAGCACAATGACTTAATAGCAGCAATGTAGTAAGGATCAGGTAGGAAGATATTATGAAGCCATACAGAGCATGCAGTCACTCAGTGAAGACAAAAGATAGTGCGAACATACAATGACTTCACAAGGAGCAACAGTAAGTAAAGGGAAGGGAAGATGAAACCAGTAACTCGTTGAAGACAATGATCTGTTGGACCAGTTCCGGTTGCTGTGACAACTGTACGTCTGGTTGGGGCGGCTAGGTATTTAAACCTTAGGACACACAGTCCCGGACACCCAGTCCTGAACACGCAGCTCAGGACACTCAGTCCTCACCGTATTCCCCTTGAGCTAAGGTCACACAGACCTCGCCTAATCACTCTGGTAAGTCTTCAAGGTAGACTCCCAAACCTTCACAGACTTCGTTCACCGGCAATCCACAATGTCTCTTGGATGCTCAGAACGCGACGCCTAACCGGCTGGAGGATGCACAGTCCTCAAGTGTAATAAGTCTTCAGATCACACAGACAAGAAGACTTAAGTGATGCCCAATTCTCTCTGGCTCTAGGTGGTTAGGGATTTATCCTCGCAAGGAATTCTCTCTCAAAGGCTTCGAGGTGGGTTGCTCTCAAACGACAAAAGTCGTATTCTCAATCTGAGCAGCCAACCGTTTATGGTTGTGGGGGGTGGGCTATTTATAGCCACTTGGCAACCCGACCTGATTTGTCCGAAATGACCCTAGGTCAGTAAGGAACTGACATGTGTTCCAACGGTCAGATTTCAAACTCACACGGCAACTTTACTTGGGCTACAAGCAAAGCTGACTTGTCCGACTCTGGACAAGATTTGCTCTCATAGCCTTCACTCGAAGACATAGGTTTTTGGTTAGGCATCACTTCAGTCAGTCTGACTGGTTCTATTGGACCCCACTTAACAGTACGGTGGTTCCTATGACTCAACACAAAAGAAAAAGAACTACGAAAGATCTAAGTCTTCGAGCTCCATAGGCTTTATGTGGTGTCTTCTCTTGTCATAGTCTTCAATATGAATATCTTCATATACCATCTTTGACTTCAATGTCTTCATACATTTTTAGTGGTCATCTCTGGTAGGAAAACCGAATCAATGAGGGACTTCTACCTGTGTTATCCTGCAATTCTCACAAACACATTAGTCCCTCAACTAGGTTTGTCGTCAATACTCCAAAACCAACTAGGGGTGGCACTAGATGCACTTACAATCTCCCCCTTTTTGGTGATTGATGACAAACTAGTTGAAGTTTTCAACGGGGAATATAATCTGTGAAATTGTAAAGGATAAGGAATTGTCTTCATAGGTTGCAAGGGCTCCCCCTGAAGATGTGCATATAGGTAATTTGCTTTTGGAATGCAAATGCACATGGCAGGTTGTACTTGTGGAGATCCACTTCAACTTATGATGACAATCCACTATGCATGTGAAAGTATATGAAGATAATGACATGCATAATGGAAAATGGACGTCTGCAGAATGATCTAAGTGCGGAATTTATAGTCACACATGCGGAATTTATCATCGCAAAACAAAGTGGCAGATAAGTAGCAGACGACCATCGAGTTTAAGTGTTACAACTCAAAGAACCAAATGTAGCAAAACGAGAGTTGTAAGCAAGAAGCAAAATATAAAGCACCCGCCCATATGGACCCGCTTGAAGAGTATCAACCTCATATGCTTCTCCCCCTTTTGTCAGTAAGGACCAAAAAGGTTTAAAGACATAGAGCATCTACTCGTTCCCAGGCGGAGTAGGTGAAGTAGCAGGGTCGTTAGTGGTGTTTGGCGGTACTGAAGAGCTTGTAGCAGAGTTGACGCGTGCTGAAAAAGGTGGTGGTGAAGTAGCATCATCTTCATCCTCGATAACTCTGGCAGTCACTGTTGCAGCAGATGAAGAGAACTCAGAGTCATCAAGGGATGGAGTTCCTAGCAGCACAGCTCTTCGAGGAGGTGTGGAGTCAAACTTGAATCGCTTAGTGAAGCCATCCTCTTGGAGATCATCTTCAGAACACATCATCGTTAGCCCTTTCCATGTACGGCGACAGGTTTCATGGGCAACGAAAGCATTCTTGGTGGCAAGATTGCGAATGCGATTAACTTCCACCAAGAGGCTTTTGATCTGACGCTTCAGCCAGTCATGATGCCTATCCTGTTTCTAATGAAGAGCCACAAGAAGCTCTCGGTCGTTGAGAACACGAGTGCGCTTCTTGGGTCTTGGAGCAGTTGTACTATCAGTGGCTTCAGTAGACGCAGGGTGTGGTGCACGTGTAGTGCCAGCCAAAGGATACACCCGAGTGACTGCTTCAACTCCTTCAATGTTTTGTGAGAAACTCTGATGCTCTGCATTCTGAAGACTTAGAGGTTCCTTTGCAGGCTCGGTATAGATGGCTTCAGTAGAGATATCCACATCAGGCAGAAAAATCCTATGATTGCGAGCAGATGGCTGATATGAGATATCGGAGTGAAGTTTAATTAGCCGCATTACCCATGGGGCGTAGAACTTCAAGCCAAACAGATCAGAGCCCGATGCAGCAAGTTGGCGGATGAATAAGTCCTATGCATTGAAGCATTTTCCATGAAAAATATAGAAGACCAAAGTCTTCATTGCACCCTCAAGCTTGTCATTTGGAGAGTGCCTTTTGATGGGCCAGACAGTTCGCCTGATGATGTGATAGATGGTTCGTGGCAAATACTCAAGGTCTTAAACAAAGAACTCTGTTGGATAAGCAGCATCTTGGGGCAATGGCTTCATCATGCTGAGCATCTGACTCATATCTGGTTTCGGCCTCTTAAAGATGCTCTCAATAGCTTCACTATGTAGCTGACAGCCATGCTCGTAGAGATCGCCAGGAGTGGGCAAACCAGTGAGCTCAATGATATCAAATGCATTGGCTTCGTGATGAACATTTCCAGTCATCCACTCCAGGACCCAAGTCTTCGGATCTCTGCTGTACCCCCGGATGTGAAGTGTGGCATAGAATTGGAGCAGCAGCTCTTCATTCCAATGCTCTTGGTCAGTAACGAACGGCAGCAGTCCAACTTCCTTGAAGCAATCCAAAGTTTCTTCTAGACAAGGCAGACCAGCTATGGCTTCAATGTCAAGGCGCTTGTGTGGGAAGATGCGACCTTGGTTGTAAAGAATGCATGAGTAATAGCTTCGCTGAGGATAGCTCCAGAACCGATCAGATGATATCCTTTCCCTTGAGTAGGGGTTCCTGGAGCTATCGAAGAATGTGTTGTCTGCCCTGGAGCCATTGATATTGAAGGAGCCAGGTGCTGATGCAGGACCTGGGAACCTTGGCAATCTTGGGATTGGCTTCTGTACCTGAGGCCTGTGCTCAACATGATAGTCGAACTGTGGACCGGCAGCAGACTCAGGAACAGAAGTGACGGGGTCAGTGGCTTCACTGTCTTCTTTTTCCGTTGGGGAGGGCTCCACATTAGCTTCATTGGTGGTTGTGGCAGCCGCAAGATTTTCAATCACGTTCTCCTTGAGAACTGCTTCTTGGTGGGACAGTGGAGTGGCAACTTGTGGGACTTCATCTTTCGCGGCTGATGCAGCCGGATTGTCTTCAGCAGAGACTTGAGGCCTTGGACCTTTGTGAAGCCTGCGCAACGCGGGCGACGCCTGTGGAGTTGAAGTGGGTTGGGCCTCATAGTCTTCTTACTCTTGTGGGCGATCTGCCCATGAAGCATCCTGTGCAATTGGCGTCAGTGGACGACCAATGCTGATGAGTTTGCTGTTTTGAGGAAGGACTGCACCATCTTCTACATTGTCATGTTGACCAATGTCTTCAGCAGCGATGGGATCAGCTGCTGGAAAGTCTTCAGCTTCATGAGCCTCTGTGGAAGCAGGCTCATGGATAGTCAGTTGGCATTCACAGCGTTCAGCTTCAGGATAGCCCATAGAAATGGGTTCAACTATCAAGGGCTCTGTGGGAGCTGCTCGATCTTTCTTGGCCTTTCTCTTCTTCTTGGAGGGGGCAGTTGGAGAGGCTTCAGAATGTTTCCTCTTTATGGCTTCAGCCTCAGTAGTCCTTGTCTTCTTGAGCTCTGAAGCTGTTGACCGCCTTTTTGGCTTCAAGCCAGTCATTTTAGTTGTGAAGACAATAGGAACTGCTTCCTGCCTTGGTGCGTCAGGTTCAGCCCTAGCAGGCTTCTTCTTCTTCTTTCCGGCCGTCCTGGGGTCGATGCCAGGACGCCCAAGGGCCTTGCGCTTCTCAGCCTCATTGTAGGCTTGCACACATCTGTCAGCCAGAGTCTTCATGCGCTCACGCGAACCCTGAGCTTCTGCACGTTTTTTTACAAAGGCTTCCTTGAGCTCGTGCATCATACTCTTGAAGTTCTTCACTTCCTGCACGCTGAGCTTGGCCATATGCTTCTTGAACTGAGCCTTTTCATAGTCAATCTTTTGCTTCAGTTCAACAATGCGTTGGGCAATAGCGAGTTCTGAAGCAATGGCGCCTTGGAAGGCGACACTGAGGCCAATTGGTAGCTGCAGATCTTCAAAGCTGATGTTTGGCGTGTCAAACCACTCGTCAATGAAGTTGTGGATGATGGTCACATCAAAGAGAGGCAGATCATTAAAGATTTCTGCTTCTTCTTTACTCTTGATGAGTTGCTCAAGAGCGTCATCTGCTAGATCTTCATCACTTGACAGATCAATGTCGTCATTGCGCAGAATGGCAGCAGCAGTTAGCTCTTGTCCGGTGTGAGGCAGAGGCATCTTGACTTTCTGGGGCTTGGAGATGCGAGATAAGTCTTCGGACTGCACACTGTCTTCAGAAGGTGCAGTTGCCAGTGGCTTCGCCCTTGAGATTTTTAGTGAGGGGGCAGGCTTTGAAGCTTTAGGCTTCTTCATCTTCTTTGTCTTCGGTGCTGCAGGAGCTTCTTCTGATTCAGCGTCAGCTGCAGGCTCATTCACCGCAGTCCCAAGGTGCGGGTGATGAGGCCTTCAAGGTTGGAGAAAGGACCGATGACATTGGGTTCTGCATCTCGTGTGCCATCTGCCCTTGGTGCTGAGGGACCAGGGTTGAAGTCTAACCCCAAAGTCTTCTTGTTCTGCTTCGCTGAATTCTGGGCAAACTGGAAGTTGCGCTTGAACAGATTGTCGTCACGACACCATAGTAGTGACGATGGGTGTGCATCAGCTGGCTGTGGCCCACGGACCATGCACGGATAGAAGCCTTGAGCAATGGCTTCATCTCTGGACCTGGGTAGAAGATTCTTGTATTGGATGTCTCCCCACGGTCTCTTGATGGCATTTTTCTCAGCATATTCTTGGGTTACAAATCGATATTTAAACCATTGTTCTGCCCAATATCTTCGAATCCATTGGATTCGGGTCTTGCGCTGATTGTAATCCTCCTCAGGATCTGTCTTGTACAGTTCTGAGAGTTCATCTGGCAGATCTCTGGATGTTTCTTCACGACGCTTTCTGCCACCCTTCCTTGCTGCTTTCTCTGAAGCCATAAACTTTAACTTGAAAGGCTTCAACATGTTCAAAGGCTTCAAAGGTTTTCGCTTGCTGGACCAACATGAACTGGCTTCGGGAGAATTAATGTGATGCTGTAAGAATTCTGCAAATGAATGCAGACTATGAGAACCAAAGGATTCTCCCACGGACATGTACCTGTGATAGCATTAAGGTGCGAGGGAAATGGAAGAGGTCATATGCATTCTCAGAAGATTTTGAAGATAAATCAGTTTAGAAGACATTGACCTAATTTTGCGAAGACATTCACTCATAGATAAGGAGTTGGTTCCAGATTTGTACGAATCCACAGATCAGTACAAGTGAGGAATCTAACTACTTTATGAAGCATAAGTGAATATACCAGGCATGTTATGAGATGCAGTATAAGAGAGATCTAACTTGTGTGAATAGAAACTGCTTGTGGTAGAAAGTGACAAATCCATAGGATCAACGGTGCTGTAAAAAGGAAGTTTTATTTACCACACGAAGAACTGCTAGACGAAGTGGAAGATGAGGCCGAGCAGTTCGATCTTTCGTGCCCTAACTTGGCGACGGAGGACACCTACGGCGACGGCGGAGAGGACGATGTCCGCGGTCGGCGTGAAGACGGCGTCGGAGAGGTCGCGGCAGCGAAGCGCTTCGTCGCCGGCATCGTCGAGGGCTAGCGGTGGCGCTAGGGTTCGTGCGACAGTGGAAGAAGAGATAATGACCGCTGTGAAGTGTGAGTTTATAGGTACATGGGCGGCACTGCGCTATTACACAGGTGCCCCTGGCGATTCGCATCTGAGGAACACGTGGCCATTATGCGGAATTTTGGGGTTTGTTCCACGTCCCACGCACGTCTTGATTGTCGGGTGGTCGTTCCTACTTCTTTGGGTTTCATGTGGAGGAATGAGCATTGAAAACGGACTTAATGGTTGTCTCTGTACCTTCTGCTGACAAGGACGCAGAGAAGACATTCGACAGTTTCAATAGAATGCATATGATTTGGAGAGATAGAATTTGAGATAGAAAGCATAGAGAGGTTAGGGTCCGATCACATTCACTTAGTTCAAAAGATTCAACAATGAAGACATAGCTATAAGTGAATGATGTAGAGGACAGAACACTAATATATATATATATATATATATATATATAAAATCAACATAGTGAACATAATCATGAAGATATGTTGAGATCGAAGCCAAACCAAATGTGAAGACATTGCAAGGTAACGCCATGAGTGAAACACTTCAAAATAGAACATTTGGTGGTGGCATTACCCACCGTATAGGAAGTATTAGACCCAGACACAGCGCACAATTATCGTGGCGCTCCGAAGTCAAATTCCACATTAATGTATTCACACTTAGAATATATGTCTTCATTGATTGAAGATATACTTTACTTCGTGTGTTGCACATCTAAGTCATCAATATGCATAAGGGTTAGGATGTGTGCCTGATCACATGACATTTGAGGATTCCAGGATATTTAGCTCACACCGTAACTTGCAAAATCTCTTCTCATCCAAGGGCTTGGTGAAGATATCTGCCAATTGCTCTTCAGTGTTGACGTGTATGATATCAATATCTTCCTTCACAGCAGGATCTCTGAGAAAGTGACGACGAATTTCAATGTGCTTTGTCTTTGAGTGCTGAACTAGGTTGTTGGCGATCTTGATGGCGCTTTCGTTGTCACAGTAAAGTGGCACTTCCTTCAAATGAATGCCATAGTCCTTGAGTGTTTGCTTCATCCACAGAAGCTGAGCGCAGCAAGATCCAGCAGCAATGTATTCAGATTCAGCAGTGGAGAGAGATACACAGTTTTGCTTCTTTGAAGACCAGCATACAAGTGATCGTCCCAGAAAGTGACATGTGCCTGATGTAGACTTGCGATCAACTTTGTCACCAGCATAATCAGCATCCGAGAATCCAACCAGATCAAACTCTGAGCCCTTTGGATACCATAATCCTAGAGTTGGGGTGTGAGCCAAATATCGAAAATTCGCTTCACAACTAAGTGATGCGACTCCTTTGGTGCCGCTTGAAATCGAGCACACATGCAAACACTAAGCATAATATCTGGCCTAGATGCACATAGATAAAGTAAAGAACCAATCATGGAGTGGTATACCTTTTGATCGAACTCTTTACCATTGTCGTCGGGACCCAGATGATGTTTGGCTGGCATTGGTGTTGTGAAGCCTTTGCAGTCTTGCATACCGAATTTCTTCAGGCAATCTTTGAGATACTTCTCTTGAGATATGAAGATGACGTTGCGTCGTTGTCGTATTTGAAGACCGAGGAAGAACTTCAGCTCTCCCATCATGGACATCTGATATTGCTCTTGCATCATATATCCAAACTCTTCACTATACTTCTGATTGGTGCAGCCGAAGATAATGCCATCCACATATATTTGGCACACAAACAGTTCACCATCATATGTCTTCGTGAAGAGAGTGGGGTCTAGGGAACCAGGTATGAAGCCTTTGCTCTTCAGGAAGTAGTTGAGTGTGTCATACCAGGCCCGAGGGGCTTGTTTGAGGCCATACAGTGCTTTGTTGAGCTTGTATACCATGTCAGGATGTTTTGGATCTTCAAAGCCAGGCGGTTGTGCAACATACACTTCTTCTTCAACCTTGCCATTGAGAAAAGCACTATTCACATCCATTTGATATAGAAGTATGTTGTGATGATTTGCATAGGCCATCAGTATGCGTATGGCTTCAAGTCTAGCCACGGGAGCAAATGTTTCATCGAAGTCAATGCCTTCCACTTGAGTATATCCTTGAGCAACGAGGCGAGCTTTGTTTCTGACAACTTGACCATGCTCATCTTGCTTGTTGCGGTATATCCATTTGGTGCCTATTATATTGTGCTTCCGTGGATCAGGACGCTTAACTAGTTCCCATACATTATTCAACTCAAACTGTTGAAGCTCTTCTTGCATAGCTTGAATCCATTCAGGTTCCATGAAGGCTTCTTCAACTTTCTTGGGTTCAGTTATTGAGACGAATGCGAAGTGCCCACAGAAATTTGCTAGCTGAGTTGTCCTTGAATGAGTGAGTGGACCGGGTGCATTGATGCTATCAATTATTCTTTCAATCTGTACTTTATTAGCAACGCGAGGATGTACAGGGCGAAGACTTTGCTCTTGCTGATCATTGTCGTTGTTAGAAGGAATGTCTTCAGGCTGAGCATTGTCTTCATGTTGATCAGGTGCTGAGTGATAAGTTCTTCTTCAAGATGAGCTTCAGAAGGTATAATTTCTCCAGTTTCCCATTAGCTTGATTGATTCACTGGATGGAACTTCACTCTAGCACATTTGGTAGTTGCTCTCTTTATGAACCATTGGTCTCATCGAACCGCACATTCACTGTTTCAACTACTTTGTAATGAAAAAGATTGAAGACTCTGTAGGAGTGTGAATCCTTTCCATATCCAAGCATAAAACCCTCATGTGCTTTTGGTGCAAACTTTGAGGTGTGATGTGGGTCCTTGATCCAGCACCTTGCGCCAAATACTCTGAAGTAACTGACATTTGGCTTCTTGCCAGTAAGGAGCTCATAAGATGTCTTGTTCAGAAGCTTGTGAAGATAAACACGATTGATAGTATGGCATGCAGTATCAATGGCTTTAGGCCAGAATTTTCTTGGGGTCTTGTATTCATCTAGCATCGTTCTGGCCATCTCAATGAGTGTTCTGTTCTTGCGTTCGACGACGCCTTTCTGCTGTGGCGTGTACGGGGCTGAGAATTCATGTGTGATGCCCAAGGTATCAAGATATGTATCAAGGCCAGTGTTCTTGAATTCAGTGTCATTGTCACTTCTGATGTGCTTTATCTTGGCGCCATAATTGTTCATAGCTCGATTTGCGAAGCGCCTGAAGACATCCTGCACTTCAGTCTTGTAGAGAATTATGTGCACCCAAGTGTATCTAGAGTAATCATCAACAATAATGAAGCCATAGAGGCATGCAGTAGTAGTAAGAGTTGAGTAATGAGTGGGACCGAAAAGATCCATGTGAAGCAGTTCGAAGGGTCGAGTAGTGGTCATGATTGTCTTCGAAGGATGTTTGGCCCTCGTCATCTTCCCTGCTTCACATGCACCGCATAAGTGGTCTTTCTTGAACTTGACGCCCTCGATGCCTATGACATGCTTCTTCTTCGCAAGGGTGTGGAGGTTCCTCATGCCAGCATGCCCAAGCCTCCGATGCCAGAGCCAGCATTCTGAAGCTTTTGCTAGAAGACATACGGCAAGCTGTGGTCCTGCTGAGAAATCTACCACGTACAAATCATCTTTTTGATACCCTTCAAACACTAGAGACTTGTCAGATTCCATTAGTACAAGGCAACGATATTTTCCAAATATTACGATCATGTTCAAATCACAAACCATTGAGACAGACATTAAGTTGAAGCCAAGGGATTCAACAAGCATGACTTTGTCCATGTGTTGATCCCTTGAGATTGCAACTCTACCTAGACCCAATACCTTACTTTTACCAGTGTCAGCAAATGTGATGTGGCTCTTGTCGGATGGACGTAAGGTTGAGTCCATAAGAAGACTTCTTTTGCCAGTCATGTGATTTGTACACCCACTATCAATAATCCATTCTGAAGACGCTGGTGTCGTACCCTACAGTGCAGTTAGGGGGATAGGCTTCACCAAGAGCATTGTGAAGCAAAAACATTTGACGAACCAATGGGTTATGAAAGCTTAGATCCAAATTAGGACTAATAGGGAGAGTAACAAGCGATCCAGGAACGAAGTACATAGTAAGACCATTCGGGCATTTGATCTTGCGCCCTACAAGATGTTTAAGGTCCCCAGCAATGGCGTCAGACGATTTTGGTTTTTCTACTGGAGACCTTTCCCTGCAAAAGAGAGTTAAGCTTTCTTAGCCACCCACATCTTCAAGGGTGGCTGAGAAGCAATAAGTCTAAGTGCAGCATCTGAGAATTTTGGCTTTGAAGCCCTAGCAAACAGTCTTGCAGGTGGACAATAGTACTTATAAGAATAAGCAGAATAGTTCTTGGTCTTATGAACATGGCGGTATAATATGTAGGAATAAGAATATAATAGTGTAATTTTCAGAAAAGGGAAGTTTCCTGAGAAGAAATGCAGCATTGGTATTATTACCAAAGAATGAAGGAAATAAAATAATACTGAAAAACCGGAATACCAAAGTTTTCAAGAAAGAATGAATTAGTAGCTTACATATTACTCTTTAAGGAAAAAATAAAATGAAATAAAAACTAGAACACAATCAAAATAATGAGGCATTCCATGGAAGAATGAATTATTAACATTGGTGTTACCCTTTAGGCTTTGTTTGGTAGGAGTGGATTTGGGAGGTTTGGGAGGAGGGGATTTCAGGGGATTTGGTGAATCCCCCTCTTCCACCCGATCCCCTCAGATCCCCTTGAAACCTCAAATCCCCCTATAGCCACAATCCCCTCCATAGAAAACACTGTTTGGTAGGGAGGGATTGCCATATTGAGTTATAATGGTGTAAAACAGTTAAAAATCCAATCTTTATAGGTTAAATAGCATCATACCTAGACAAACTTGCTATAATATTGCGAAGGACACCTAATAAGTGCAGAATTCCTGCAAGCAAATATGCTTAGACATTAAACAACCAGGTATGGAATGTAAACTTATTATTCTTCTGGAAAATTAACCGAGTGCTCTGCAAGCAAATGATAAGCTCAAAAAAGTTACATGTATTATGTATTACCAAAAAGACCCCACTATTACATCCAGACTTGATGGAACTATAGCATCCATCAATAACAGACTCGAGCTTACAAACTGCAATTGGTTCATATCCCCAGATAGGTCCAAAGAATCCATCATAATAAAGATAGTAAGTTTCAGACAATAGAAAAGCAAGAGTAACTCCTCTCTATCAAACACAGTAAGAAATACAAGAACCAGACCAACAACTTGACTAGCCACATGACAAGTAACAAAAACAGTAAATGTCTATATGACAAGAAATTGAAGGAAAGAAACAGCAAGTAATTTGCTTACTATTGTTCAGTCCAAGAAAACTTACCTCTAGATACAAAGAAAGAAGTGTACAATTACTACAAGTAAATATTTAAGTCAAGTACTTTCTGTGTTGCAAACCATGATGCCCTCATATCTTAAGATTTAGTTTTGACAAAAAAATAGAGAATTAAAATCTTGAGCATACAGAGAGGACATCGACAGCAAACAAGTTAATCTGATATACGATTACAACTAGTTCACTCAGATAAGAACAGTGATACTATTGCTGTAGGTTTTGGGGGACTGGCTACCATCTTGGGGCTCTGCAAATTATTTCATATGCAAATGGTCACAGGATCCATTGCAATATGGCTAATAAAACTAGTACAAGTTCAGGTCTGAAGCTAAATTCTAACTAAGAGCCACAAATTTGTCAGCAATGAGCACCTGACTACTGTTTCAAGTCATCAAAAGCTGATGTATGCAATCAAGTAAGCAAGAACATGCACATGAAGTCATTGTTTAGTTGATTCAGTGGTAGAGGTTGCTAGAAAATCTGGAGTATGCTAAATTACTTGGACGCCTACAATGGAAGCAAGCTGAAACATAGCTGAGATAACAATCTGCATAGGACAGTGACTTTATGGCCATTCTCAGAGGCAAGTCGCAGGTGACATTCTCTGGTTGAACATCTTAAGCTAACAACTTGGAGGCAGAAAATCCAGGGCCCAAAATTGAGATCTCCACCAGCCCTTGTCCTCACCCCAACTCCAAGAATTCAATCTGTAGTAAGAGAAAGCATGAACTCTGTGTGGATCTATTTGGTCGGCTCACAACAAAAAGAAGAGATTGACGGTGGCGGCAAGTGAGAGACGGGCGAGTGTCCGTGCCAACAAACCCGAGGAGGAGGAGGAGGGGGGGACACCACTCTGGCGGAGGAGGACGCCGGCGTTGAGGTCCCGGAATTGCCGTGTGGAGGAGGCGCGGTGGGCGGCTTTGTCTTCCATGTCGCCGTCTTGTCCCTTCTCATCTCATGATTCCTCGAGGCCCCGCTCGATGCTTCAAAACCACGTGGTTTGAGGGGGATTTCAGTGGATCGGAGGGGTTTGCCCATAACAAACCCTGTCCGCCAAATGGACATGCGGGGAATTGTGGGGTTTCTGGGCCCCTCGGGGATAATCCCCTAGAAACCTCCCTAAACCCTGCGCGCCAAACAAGGCCTTAAGAAGAAGAAATAAAATAGAAACTAAAACAAAAAATGTAAGTTTTCTAAGAAAGAATTAATTAATGCCATTAGTATTACCCTTTAAGAAGAAAAATTAATTAATTGAAATAAGGAAGAATGAATTAGTAGCATTTTTATAACCCATTGAAAATTTAGGAAAAAATGTTTGCAAAACTTGCACACGACTTCGCTCTTACATTACACTTTTTTAGTACACAAACAATAATCATATAGTAGTGTAATTTTTGCATATGTTGCAAATTATTTATGTGTGTACATTACACTCACCCAACATCCCAAAAAATATCCACAAAATAAAAATAAAACCAACTAACAAAGAGAAACAGAAAAAACAAAAAGCACATAAAACAAAAAAATATTAAAAAACGAAGGGAGAGAATCAGGGATGGATCACATAGTTAATGGGCTTCGGCCCAGAAGGAAGTCGATTGACCCAAATAAGGGGTCAGTCAAAAAAAGAAGAAGCCCACACAACAAACAACACAGGTCAGGAAAAAAACGTAGCACGAATCTTAAAGAAAAATCCAACGGCCACAAAATCGGTTAACCCAAAAATGAAATTTCAGCTGACTAACATGTAGCTAAAGTGAATTGAAATTCCATGACAATGATGGGAGACATGTCTTGGGCTGGGAATGCTTATGATGCGGTAGAAAGGATGCAGAGCCTGAGGGAGGGAGCACAATTTGAGTGTCTATGCTTACATAGATAAATTTGAGGTTTGCATGGGATTGGCTAAGAGGAACCATCTGAGAGAGAATTTTCTGATCAGATTTCTTTTGATCTTGAGTGTTTTCCTTTTCTCTAGTCAGAAACTCCTAGCAAGCCCTTGTTGGTTTTCCTCTGCAGCAAGCCTCCCCTCTGCTTTTTCACGCTGCCATTGCATGTTCAAAGGGTCAAAGATAAGGCAGTATGATGACTTGATGAGACGCCCGGAATAGCAAAACTTGCCACTGTCATCACTCATTTTCGCTGAGAGAGATGCATCATTCGTAGGCAGTTTCAGACTCGCCGTACCGGATGAAGCTACGCGGAAGGCTCCGGCCAAAGCCAAAGCAGCTCTATTTGCACAAGGCTCGGCCTTGCCTTTGGGAACAGTACGCGTTTCGTGTGCTCAGTCCTCCTCCGCTGCTGCTACAAGCACCACCATCGCAGTTGCCAGCGCTCCCACCAGCGCGCGCACGGACCAAGACCGGCAATGGCGAGCTCGGCGCCTCCCTTCCTCCTCCTCCTCCTCTTCGTCCTCGTCGCCGCCGCCGCGGCCTCGGAGGAGCGCCCGCACGTCACCCCCACCTTCATCCACTGCCACCCGGCGCAGGCAACCGCCAACGCCAGCAGCGCCAAGAACGCCACGGCGTTCCAAGCCAACGTGATGCCCCTCCTCGCCAAGCTCCCCTCCGCCGCCGCGCCCATGGGCTTCGCGTCCCTGGGGTCCGCCGGAGTGGTCGGACGCGACCGCGCGTTCGTCCGCGGGCTCTGCTTCGGGCACGCCACGCCGTCCCAGTGCGGCGAGTGCCTGGCCGCCGCGGCCAAGAAGCTCGCCGACCGGCGCGCCGGCGTCTGGACGGACGGTTGTTTCGCGTCTTACGCCGCGCGAACGACTCCTCGCCCTACTCCGACAGCTTCCGCGCGCGCATCATCTCCGGCGCCGCCGCGCTCACCACCAGCACCTCCTACGAGCTGCAGAGCCTCGCCGACCTGGCGTGGCGCCCGGGGCCGGTCGTGGCCACCAGCGCCGGGATGCAGGTGGCCGTGGACTGGAACGCCGCGACGAGCGACTATAGGAAGAACAGCACGGTGCGCGTGCTGGCGCAGTGCACGCGGGACCGCACGGCGGAGGAGTGCGTGTGGTGCGTCCAGTACTCGACGCGGGTGGCGGAGACCTGCGCCTGGTCCTGGTGCCCCCGGCACTCGGCGCGGGCGGGGGACACCTGCTGCTGGGGCCTCGACGCGTGGCGCGACGGCGTGGCGGGCGCCGTCGTCGGCTTCGACTGCTACCTGCGCTTCAACATCGCCGTCGCCACCGCCACTTCCACTGCGCCGGCGCGGGTGCCCCTGCTACAAAGGCTTGGCGAGCAGAGCACGCTGCACGCTCTCGTCTTCATCTTCTTGGCTATGGGTTGATTGGAGCACTAAATTTGTTTTTTCTACCACGCCTTACAGGAATGTGATTCCATTACGAGTTTTTGCAAGCACTTAAAACTTTTGTCAATGTTTCCCTAAAAAAATTGGATTTTTGTAAAAAAAAATTGATTTTACTGTTCACCGAGCTCATTTGAGCTCGGGAGCATAAAGGCACTTTCGTGACCACACCCATGTTGCCCCAGCCGGTTGGGGCTGGATGAACAGGACCCCATGAAGGCTGGAGGAAGTCGACGATGGATGAACAGTAACCGGTGGAGCCTCAAGGAAGTTAACGGTGGATGAACAGTAGTCCATGGAGTTGAAAGTGCGTTATATCGACTAGAGGGGGGGGTGAATAGGCGATTTTTATGAAAGTCTTCAAAACGTGGAAGTTATGAAGACAAACGATAGAAATAAACCTATTACCATGCAGCGGAAGGTAGACTACACTAGACAAGCCATAGTCAAGTATTCAATGAAGTGAAAGCACAATGACTTAATAGCAGCAATGTAGTAAGGATCAGGTAGGAAGATATTATGAAGCCATACAGAGCATGCAGTCACTCAGTGAAGACAAAAGATAGTGCGAACATACAATGACTTCACAAGGAGCAACCGTAAGTAAAGGGAAGGGAAGATGAAACCAGTAACTCGTTGAAGACAATGATTTGTTGGACCAGTTCCAGTTGCTGTGACAACTGTACGTCTGGTTGGGCGGCTAGGTATTTAAACCTTAGGACACACAGTCCCGGACACCCAGTCCTGAACACGCAGCTCAGGACACCCAATCCTCACCGTATTCCCCTTGAGCTAAGGTCACACAGACCTCGCCCAATCACTCTGGTAAGTCTTCAAGGTAGACTCCCAAACCTTCACAGACTTCGTTCACCGGCAATCCACAATGTCTCTTGGATGCTCATAACGCGACGCCTAACCGGCTGGAGGATGCACAGTCCTCAAGTGTAATAAGTCTTCATATCACACAGACAAGAAGACTTAAGTGATGCCCAATTCTCTCTGGCTCTGGGTGGTTAGGGCTTTATCCTCGCAAGGAATTCTCTCTCAAAGGCTTCGAGGTGGGTTGCTCTCAAACGACAAAAGCCGTATTCTCAATCTGAGCAACCAACTGTTTATGGTTGTGGGGGGTGGGCTATTTATAGCCACTTGGCAACCCGACCTGATTTGTCCGAAATGACCCTGGGTCACTAAGGAACTGACACGTGTTCCAACGGTCAGATTTCAAACTCACACGGCAACTTTACTTGGGCTACAAGCAAAGCTGACTTGTCCGACTCTGGACAAGATTCGCTCTCATAGTCTTCACTCGAAGACATAGGTTTTTGGTTAGGCATCACTTCAGTCAGTCTGACTGGTTCTATTGGACCCCACTTAACAGTACGGTGGTTCCTATGACTCAACACAAAAGAAAAAGAACTACGAAAGATCTAAGTCTTCGAGCTCCATAGGCTTCATGTGGTGTCTTCTCTTGTCATAGTCTTCAATGTGAATATCTTCATATACCACCTTTGACTTCAATGTCTTCATACATTTTTAGGGGTCATCTCTGGTAGGAAAACCGAATCAATGAGGGACTTCTACCTGTGTTATCCTGCAATTCTCACAAACACATTAGTCCCTCAACTAGGTTTGTCGTCAATACTCCAAAACCAACTAGGGGTGGCACTAGATGCACTTACAGGAGTCCAGTTTTGCGGTACGCCAGCCCCCTCCCGATGAACAAGACTCCATTTCGATCATAAGCGGGCGAAGAGAACTCTGTTTCGTCCGTTTTACGGTACGCCAGACCCCGAGCCGATGAACATGGCCCCTTTTCGGCTGTTCCGTCCAAGCTGGTTGGCTCCCGAGAAACATGACACATTCCGACCCAGTTGGTTGGCTCCCGATGAACACGACCCAACTGTTTCTTTGTTCCTACATAGCCGGTTGGTTGTCGATGAATAGGACACCGTTGTTGTCGTCTAGTGCAGGCGTGAGCTATGGAGATGGGAACTATCCACTGCGAAGAAAATAAGAAGGGAGGACTGAGGCAAGCGAAGCACCATGGGGTCCTCTTTCGCATCTCTCTATCTCCCTCCCCCAACTATGGCAACACTCGCTCTTGTCGTCGATTGTGCCCCTGTGGAGGCTAGTGGCGGCGAGAAGCAAAGGGGAAGCATGGTTCTCGACGTCGAGCGTGATCACGAGCACACCGGAGAGGTTGGGGGAGGCAGGCACCGACTAGGAGGGCGGAAAGGAACGACGTGGGGGCAAAGGATTGCAGCAAGAAAGTCGGCGAGAGGAAGGCATGTGAAGTGAGCAATGCAAGGAGCAGGGGTGAGAGAGACTCATGTGCAGCGCACACAGGGAGGAGATGTGAGGACGAGGGGGGTGGAGGTGCAGCCCATGCAGGCTGCGGAGAGGCGGATGCGGTTGATGCGCAATAGGAGGAGAGCCAGGTGAGCTTATCGAACGACTTGGTTTGGGTGTGTGTCCACTAGGTCATAGAGCTCGTTTAGATCAATTTCCAGCGGCTATGAAGCTCAACTTGCAACGACAACGCTCGATTCTGGGTCTCCAACTGTGAGCTGGTTGAGGGAAATTTTCCTCTCATCATGCTTAGGATAATATTGAGAACAATAGCAAACATAGTGACAATCCAAACAGCCCTTCCATATTTCCTTTCCCTACCTTCAAATATGGATACTGGTGGGGAGAATATGGAGCTCCATCCAAAAAATTGGCGCTAACAACCCATGTGGAGAATCTATGTTGTTCTTTTGTCGTTCGTGCTCCATGTGGCATTTATTATGCAGTTTGGGTGGATTGGACGATTCTGTTACAGGTGCTCTGATATGTGAGGACATGTTCTCTAGAGGACATCAACATGTTGAGACTATATTTTTCGAGTGTAGCATCATAGAAACCTTCATGCATGATATCCAAATCCAAGACATGTGTATAAAAGTTGGGCTATATTTAATGTCCTCGGGTTATGGCCCATGTTAGGAGTTCACACAACCACTCCAAAGGTTCAAGGAGTATGATTTTTCTTCTTCTCATATATTAAACAACATGCCTAGATAACCTACGCTACTACATCTGACATTTCACGAAAACGAGTTAGCATATCCCATATTCTACTGAATTCATGGTCATTGATATTATAAAACATACATTGATGGATCCGTAGGGCAGCAATTGCTACCGACTGCATCACTGGCCATCTAGCTCAAAATCTTACGACCGAGAGGGACGAGCACAATCAAAAAATTGCATTTAGGGGAGAAAAGGCTCACCAAACAATGTACTGATGCTTTGACCGTTTAAGAGTTCGAGCGGTCACATAGTGCTCGATGTGTGGAAGCATGGCAAGGTTGGCCCCTCAATGAAAAAAATGCGTCAAAAGAAGGACCTTGTTCAGAAGGACTTGATTTTCTCGAGATTGCACCTTAGGGATAAATTAGCTAGGATCTTGATTTTTTTTGTTATATTCCAAGATGTTTCAAGTGTTGACATCTTTGAACTTTAATTTTCACCGATTGATTTTCCATGTGTTCAGAATGGATTAAACAATGACTGTCCCACTTTGATAATGCAAACTAGCTAGCTAGTTTGCTCGATGCCAAGCCTCCGCTTGTTGTTGAGGGGGCTAAGGTCACGTAGATAATTGTTTTGCATATGTTTTGTTTACTTTGCATAGATTTGGTTTGTGAGCGGGTAATTAAGAGCACTGCTACACACACGATAGTGCACAGTCGATTCATAGACGATCCTATTGATCTGACCATACATGCATGTGATAAAATGAAGCACATCCGCTGGATGGAGCATCGTCCATTGATCGGCAGTGGCGGCTCTAGGAATTTGCAATCGGGTATTCATGTGTATTCATTTTGCCAAAATCATTGTTGTTTTTCGAAAATTGTCACTCTTTTGCCAAAATCAATACTGTTTTGTAAAAATCATGGGTATTCACATGAAGACCCAAAAATACCCCTAGCGCCGCCCCTGTTGATCGGCCAATCAGTATCGGCTGCACAGTACTTCCGGGTAATTAATGTGAGATAGACTTTGCAGGGAACAAAAGATAGACGATGGAGACGTTTCTTTTTTGATGATACGATTGTCACCTATCATCAAGACCTTTTCTTTTTTGATGATACGAAAACCATGTAGAGGTTTGGAGGCCCACCTCTCATTCTTGGTAAAGACAGAGCAGTGTAGTGACATGCATATGCATGTATTCACGAGCGTGACCAACGAACCGCCAATGGCACCGCACGCTGCATAGGGCGGCATACAGTACACATCAGTTACTAGCTATATTTACTATACGTCTATACCACTCTAACTACGTACTCTACCAGACAAGTTGTTTAACACCAGGCCATCAAGACCAAAAATACAATGATGGTGAATGGGTTATCAAGACCAAAAATTGCTGCCGGAGTACTAGAAATCACACTAGTTGAAAAGTTACCGTGCGGCTAAAATAAGCTAGCTTTTCACTGCCATACATGTGCCAGCTGTGTGCGTCTATGCTGGGCTTCACCCACATGGCATTTCCGTGCATCCCAATGCGTAGAAAGAAATTACGCATTGCCAAAGGTGGCATACCTATTTCTGTGCATCCCAATCGTCACTGCCGCACCATGCTGCTGCCCATGCTGTGAGACGAGATGAGATGAGATGCATGCAGCCGCGGTGCTAAACAGCTCTGCCATAGCCATCCGGCAGCGGCACGAGCAGGACTCGTTCAGAAAGAAGCCATCCGACCCGTGACGGTGAATCTGCTAGTAGCGGTGTAGTGTTAAGACCTTGTACAATGCAAGGTATTTAGAAGGGATGCTTGAAAAAATAAATCAGGTTTTCCTTAAGCACCGATGCTTATTTATACAGAGCATACGCTTAATTAGACGTCTCTCCTGTAAAAATAGGCATTGATGCTTCAGAAAAATTTGGTTTATTTTTTAAGCACCTCCCTAAGCATCGTACAAGGCCTAATATAAGCGATAGATCTCTAGCACTTGATCCATAGTATATTTTGCGTTGAACTAGTCGGCTAGTATACATGGCATAGAAGAAACTCTACACACTAAAAATGCAAAGCAGGGCTGGTGTGACATGCATGTAATCTCAACATGTTTCTCTGCACTTGCTTTACTTGTCTCCAGAAACACACGCATATCCGTGCCTGTGCTTGATCAAACACACATGCGGTTCAAACTTCAAACTAATTCTTTTGAAAAAAACATCATCTGCAAACTCAATTAGGTAGTAGTACGTCTTAACAGACTAAGCACGAAATGATGGCTCCAGCTAGTTTGGGGCGTCTGTGCCTGTGCCTGATCAAACACACTACATGTGGTTCAAACTTCATATAGAATCTTCCCAAATGAACAACATTGCCATGCAATGCACGGCAATATTCAAAGTAAATGTTGGAAATAAAAGGAGCCACCTTAAACCTACTAGCTGAGGCATGCAAGAACGAAATTGGCACAGGCAAGACAAACAGTCAAATACATAGTAAAAGACAACCATAATCCAGGGTGACTATAATTATATACCCCGCATTACACAATACTAGTAGTAAGTAGCATAGTCCACAGTCGATCTCTCCAAATAACATTGCACTGGCAATCCCGCAAAAAAAAAACATTGCACTAGCAGATTCAGTCGTCACGGTCATAGCATAATGCATACTACCTACCATACTCTAAATTATTCCTTAGAACGGCGTACGTACTCACCACCTCGTCAGTCGGCCATCAGCACCGATGATGAGCTGAACTAATCGGCAACGTAGTATTGCTTGCTTGCCCGGAGGACGCTCCTCTGCCGTGCGCTACGTGCCGTTGGGCCACTGACATGTGGGCCAGGTTCCCAAAAGACCCACATGTCAGTGACAGAACGGCAGGCTGCCGTACGTCAGAGGATCCTCATCCTGCTTGCCCTGCTCCAGTGCTCCTCGGTCCTACGCCTCGCCTCCCAGCAGGAGGAGGGCCAGGAAGCCGATGATGTCCCCGGCGGCGAAGATGACGATGACGACCGCGAAGGCGATCCTGAAGTAGACGTCTCCTGGGTCGGCGACGAGCACGAGGCGGGCGGCGGCGGCGTAGATGCAGTGGCCGCCGATAGTGAGCGCGAGCGCGAGGTAGTCGAGGGCGCGGCAGACCCAGCGGCAGTGGCGCGGGAGCCGCAGCGCCAGCAGCGCCGAGGCCGCCTGGAACACGCCGCAGAACAGCATCGCCATCTTGAGGGTGTTGTCCAGGGCTTCCTCCGTGTCCGTCAGTCGGCGGCACTGCAAAGGAACAAAACCAGCATCCAGTCATGACCCGGCCATGGGGTAGTAAGTAGTACAGTAGAAGCACAAGCTCAGGTGGTACTCGTAGAGTCGTAGTCGGAGCTGGTACCTGATGAAGCTATGTATCTAGGATAGGGTCATGGACCTGTCCCAACTGCCCTACTCAAGGACATCTCTAAAAGAAATCACCTTTCAATCGACTTGGAGGTGTTCCACTCGACAGACTCGAAGACACTCGACCAAGAAGCAATCACTCAACCAAGATCCAACCACTCGACGGCCAGGAGACCTAAAGGCACTCCGCACGCTAACGGTCGGTTATTAAGTAGTTTTTATGGTCATCATAGCACTTTATTAGGGGCGTTATCAGTAACGCCCGACCTTAATGTATTTAAAACCCTGCATAACTGAGGGCCGGAGGGGTCTGGCGAACTCTATATAAGCCACCCCCCTCCTCAGTGTAAAGGGTTCGCACCCCTGTAATTCATACACGCATAATCCAGTCGACCGCCTCCGGACTCCGAGACGTAGGGCTATTACTTCCTCCGAGAAGGGCCTGAACTCGTAAACCTCGTGTGCTTACAACTACTCCATAGCTAAGACCTTGCCTCTACATACCTACCCCCCTACATTACTGTCAGACTTAGAACCACGACAGTTGGCGCCCACCATGGGGCAGGTGTTTTAGCGATTTGTTGGAGGAGTTGCGATCTTTTCCGATCCAAATCATCATGGTTTCTGGCGGAGTTTTGGTGGAGGGCCGCGAGATCCGTCTCGGCGCGCTCACGTTCATCGCCGACGACTCCGCTTGGCTTCAGGAGGCTCCGCTCGACGTGGACGCACTCCCTGTCCGCGGGCAACGCACTTTCGCGCGTGCGTCCGCGGCGTCCTCTTGCGGCAACCGTCGACCCATTATCGGTCGGCTCCTGTGTTGTCCTCCCTCCCTGTTTCCCGCCGGCGCAAGCGCTCCGGTCGGTCGAGACTTCAGCGGTGGGTGAGACACGCGGTGGCACGCCAGTCGGCCACCCCTCAAGTCGCGGCGATCGAGCCCGACGAATCCCTCTACGGCCTGTTCGACCTGTCGACTGGCTCCGCAGAGACCGCATCCGAGTGCGACAGCAGTGATCCGGCGGCGGAGGTTCTGATGGTCGATGGACCGCCCAGTCCTCCCGGTTTTCCCCGCACCGACGGAGGCGCGGTGGAGGCGACCCGTCGCGTCCCCATGAGGAATATCTCCCCGAGCCTCTCACGTCGCTGCAGAGAGAAGAACTTCGTCGCCGGAACATGGATGCACTGCACACTCCTATCGTTGGAGAAACCCCCGAGGCTCGTGCCTTGGAGGACGCGCGCCTGGCAAACTTGGCCGAGCGCACTCGACTGGAGAACCTCTAGCGAGCACTCGACGAGCGTGCGCGACAACGGGTTCCAGAATCCAGTCGACGTCAGCTCTTTCCGCCCCCGCAGGTATATCGAACTCCGATTCAGAATTTAGCAGCTGCAGCCCGTATAGCAGAGTCGATTCAGCCTTCCCAGTCGGAGGCTGGCAGAGGCTTGTTGCAGATCAGAGCGTTACTCCGGGCAGCAGGAGACCAGAATTCCGCTGTTTCTCAGTCGCGGAACAGGATTCATAGCAGATCCATTGCTGCAGACACAGTCCAGTCGGCTCATAGCCCAAGATCGCCCCCGAGGCGTGAGGGACGTGGGGACCGGCGTAATCAGTATGGGAACCGTGAGCAGTATGATCACCGATTCGATCGTGACGATCGACGTCGAGTGCCCACCCCTCCCTCGAGGAGGGGGTCGTATGTGCCTCGCCAGCAGGATGACAGGCGCCCTCATAGTGTTGGGCGAAGGATTCCAGTCGACCCCAGGGAACCAGGCTTTGATGCGAGATCCATTCTCGTTCAAGGTTTGGTCGACAGGAACAGAGCTCACCGAGAAGGTCACGACAGAGATGCACCTACCAGCAGCAGAGTACATGTTTCGGGGCCAGAGTGCTTTAGTAGAGCCATCAGGGCCGCTGTGATTCCTCCCAACTTCAGGTTGGCGACTGGAGTCAGTAAGTTCACTGGTGAGTCCAAGCCCGATACTTGGCTTGAAGACTACCGAGTGGCCGTCCAGATTGGCGGTGGCAATGATGAAGTGGCCATGAAGCACCTGCCTCTCATGTTGGAGGGCTCGGCCAGAGCGTGGCTGAATCAGTTAGCACCCAGCAGCATTTACACTTGGGAAGATCTCGCCCGAGTGTTTGTCACCACATTTGAAGGAACATGCAAGCGACCGGCAGGGCTGACGGAACTGCGGTCTTGCGTGCAGAAGCCGAATGAAACTTTGAGGGATTACATCCAGAGATGGATCACGTTACATCACACGGTAGAGAATGTGCCTGACCACCAAGCAGTCTGTGCCTTCAAAGAAGGCGTCAAGTACAGAGAACTGAATCTGAAATTCGGTCGAACCGGAGATATGTCTCTGAATCGGATGATGGAGATTGCCACCAAGTACGCTAATGGTGAAGATGAGGATCGACTCAGGAGTGGCAAGCTCAAGTCAGTCGCTCAAGAAACCGGAGGAAATTCCAATCGGAAACAGAAGCGGAAAGCCGAGCCAGCTGCTCCTGGGGAAGCCTTGGCTGTAACTCAAGGAAAGTTTAAGGGGAAACCCAAAGGACCTTGGAACCCCAAGAAAGTTAAAGACCAAGACGGAAATGATGTGTTGGATTTGCCATGTCACATCCACACCAAGAAAGATGAAGAGGGTAAGTTCATTTACCCGAAACATACCACTCGACAGTGTCGGCTCTTGATCCAGCAGTTCCAGGGCAAGCAGCCCAAAGATAAGGAAAAGGAGTCGGACAAAGTTGAGGACAAGGAAGACAGTGATGATGGATACCCCCAGGTCAATTCCACCCTGATGATTTTTGCTGATGTTGAAAGCAAAAGTCGACTGAAAGTTATCAACCGTGAGGTGAATATGGTTGCTCCGGCAACACCCAGTTATCTGAAGTGGTCTCAGACTGCCATCACATTCGACCAGTCCGATCACCCAACGCACATTGCCACCCCTGGGAGGCAAGCTTTGGTGGTCGACCCAGTTGTTGAAGGCACTCGACTGACCAAAGTCTTGATGGATGGTGGCAGTGGTTTGAACATACTGTATGCTGAGACGTTGAAAGGGATGGGCATTCCGATGTCCAGACTCAGTACCAGCAACATGAGTTTCCATGGAGTCATTCCTGGGAAGAAGGCTGAGTCACTCGGCCAGATTGCTCTTGATGTGGTTTTCGGTGATTCCAAGAATTACCGCAAAGAAAAGTTGACGTTCGAAGTTGTAGATTTCCAGAGTGCTTATCACGCTATTTTGGGCAGGCCGGCTTATGCACGCTTCATGGCTCGACCATGTTATGTGTATCTCAAATTGAAGATGCCTGGTCCCAAAGGTGTGATCACTGTTACGGGCAATCGGAAGAAAGCAGAAGAGTGTTTTCAGAAAGGTTCAAAGATCGCTGATGCTCAGATGGCAGTGGTGGAGCTGCAGGAATACCAGAAGACTGCAGACCCGAGTGATTTGTTGCGAGCCAAGAAGCCCGCTACAGAATCAGCTTTTCAGTCGTCTGGCGAAACGAAGCCGGCTCACATTCACCCGACCGATCCCAGTGCTGCTCCGACTCATATCTCAACAACACTCGACTCCAAATAGGAAGAAGCGCTCATCCAGTTCCTCCGTGAGAACTGGGACATTTTCGCATGGAAGCCTTCTGACATGCCGGGTGTTCCCAGGGGGCTGGCTGAGCACCGCCTACGAGTCGACTCAAAAGTAAAACCTGTCAAAGAACATCTCCGACGGTCCGCCGTCCAGAAGAGAAAGGCTATTGGTGAGGAGGTGGCTCGGCTCTTAGCAGCAGAGTTCATCCGAGAGATCTACCACTCCGAGTGGCTCGCCAACGTTGTCATGGTCCCGAAGAAGGACAAGTCACTTCGCATGTGCATTGACTTTAAACATATCAATCGGGCCTGCCCGAAAGATCATTTTCCTCTCCCCCGCATCGACCAGATAGTCGACTCGACTGCGGGATGTGAGCGACTGTCTTTTTTAGACGCCTATTCCGGGTACCATCAGATCCGTCTGTATGGACCTGACGAGATCAAAACAGCTTTCATCACTCCATTCGGGTGCTTCTGTTATGTTACCATGCCGTTCGGCCTCAAGAATGCCGGAGCCACATTCATGAGGATGATTCAGAAGTGTTTGCTCACTCAAATCAGTCGGAATGTGGAAGCATACATGGATGATATTGTGGTCAAGTCACGGAAGGGTTCCGACCTGCTGACTGACCTTGCTGAAACCTTTGCCAACCTCAGGAGGTATGATATCAAGCTTAATCCATCAAAGTGCACATTCGGAGTTCCTGGCGGAAAGCTACTCGGTTTTCTCGTTTCCGAACGGGGAATCGACGCCAATCCAGAAAAAGTCGGTACTATACTCCGAATGAAAAGTCCTGTGCGAGTGCACGACGTCCAGAAGCTTACTGGTTGCTTGGCCGCTTTAAGTCGATTCATCTCTCGTCTCGGTGAAAAGGCATTGCCTCTTTACCGATTGATGAAGAAGTCCGACAAGTTCGAGTGGACTCCTGAAGCTGATGCAGCGTTTGCAGAGCTCAAAGCTCTGCTCTCCACCCAGCCGGTGCTTGCTGCCCCAATCAGCAAAGAGCCTTTGCTGCTTTACATCGCAGCCACGGGACAAGTCGTCAGTACGGTACTTACGGTCGAGCGGGAAGAAGAAGGAAAAGCCTTCAAAGTTCAGCGCCCAGTATATTATATTTCTGAAGTTTTGACCCCGTCGAAGCAAAGATATCCTCATTATCAGAAGCTTGTATATGGGATTTATATGACCACAAAGAAGGTTGCTCACTACTTCTCTGATCATTCCATTACAGTCGTCAGCGACGCTCCATTGTCAGAGATCCTGCATAACAGAGATGCAACTGGTCGAGTGGCAAAATGGGCGATTGAACTCCTTCCTCTAGATATCAAGTTTGAGGCAAAGAAAGCTATCAAGTCCCAGGCAATAGCAGATTTCGTCGCCGAGTGGATTGAACAGCAACTGCCGACTCAGGTTCACTCGGAGCATTGGACCATGTTCTTCGACGGTTCCAAAATGCTGAATGGTTCCGGTGCCGGGGTGGTATTGGTCTCCCCCCGAGGAGATAAGCTCAGATATGTTCTTCAAATCCACTTTGATTCCTCCAATAACGAGGCAGAATATGAAGCACTTTTATATGGGTTGCGCATGGCCATTTCACTCGGCGTCCGTCGCCTCATGGTCTATGGCGACTCAGATTTGGTGGTTAATCAGGTGATGAAGGAGTGGGACGTCAGAAGTCCAGCCATGACTGGTTATTGCAATGCAGTGAGAAAGCTGGAGAAGAAATTCGAGGGGTTAGAACTTCATCACATACCCCGACTGAAAAATCAAGCAGCTGATGATTTGGCAAAAATAGGTTCCAAAAGAGAAGCCATTCCCAGCAATGTGTTTTTGGAACACATCCACACACCATCAGTTCAGGAGGATCCCTTCACTGAAGAAGCCCCGCAGCCAAAAAGTGCCACGGATCCGACTGAAGTTGAAGTTCCAGCTGTGGTCGACCTGATCATGGAAGTCTTGGTCATCACTCCCGACTGGACAATACCGTACATCGCGTACATCCTAAGGAAAGAACTCCCAGAGGACGAAGAAGAGGCTCGACAGATCGTCCGTCGATCCAAGGCCTTTACAGTCATAAAGGGACAGTTGTATAGAGAAAGCGCGACTGGAGTCAGTCAGAAGTGTATAACACCAGAAGAAGGTCAGATGATCCTTGATGATATCCACTCGGGGACCTGTGGTCATCATGCGTCCTCTCGGACCATTGTGGCTAAAGCATACCGAGCGGGATTCTACTGGCCAAGAGCGAATGAAATGGCGAAAGAGATAGTCGACAAGTGTGAAGGATGTCAGTTTTACTCCAATATGTCGCACAAGCCCGCGTCAGCCCTGAAAACCATTCCACTCGTCTGGCCCTTCGCCGTTTGGGGACTGGACATGGTTGGACCACTGAGAACGGGCAGGAGCGGCTTCACTCATGTGCTAGTAGCAGTCGACAAGTTCACCAAATGGATTGAAGCTAAGCCTATCAAGAATCTTGATGCTTGCACTGCTATCAGTTTCATCAGAGAGTTGATATTCAGATATGGAGTTCCGCACAGCATCATCACTGACAATGGGTCAAACTTCGATTCCGACAAATTCAGAGCCTTTTGCGCCTCTCAGGGCACACGAGTCGACTACGCTTCGGTCGCTCACCCCCAGTCGAATGGACAAGCGGAAAGAGCAAACGGCTTAATTCTCAAAGGACTGAAACCTCGATTGATGCACGATCTCAAGCACGCAGCAGGTGCATGGGTCGACGAGCTTCCATCAGTTCTTTGGGGATTGAGGACAACCCCGAACCGATCGACCGGAAGAACCCCATTCTTTCTGGTCTACGGAGCCGAAGCAGTTTTGCCGAGTGACCTGCTTCACAACGCACCCCGAGTCGAGCTCTACTCTGAAGATGAAGCAGAACAAGCCCGGCAGGACGCAGTCGACCTCCTGGAAGAAGAAAGAGAAATGGCCATGATCCGATCGACCATCTATCAGCAAGACTTGCGTCGATTCCATGCCAGAAATGTGAAGAGTCGAGCCTTCCAAGAAGGAGACTTGGTCCTCCGAGTGGATCAACAGAAACCACACAAACTCGCTCCTACTTGGGAAGGTCCCTTCATAGTCACCAGAGTCCTCCACAATGGAGCGTACCACCTTTATAATGTCGATCGCCAGATTGATGAGCCACGAGCCTGGAATGCGGAGCTGCTCCGCCCCTTTTATACTTGAATTCTCACTCGGATGAGATGTAATAAGAAAAACTCCTGTAGTTTATTTATCAAAGACAAGAGCGTTATAATTTTCCCAGTGATTGTTATTGTTTTTGTTTGCGGAGAAATCCCCCAGCGGGTGGCTTAGCTGCGAATCCGTTTCGCCTAAGTTTGTAAAAATAATTTCCTACCGAGTGGTTGAGCCAGCCTCCCACTCGGGGCTTAGCTGCAGACCAGTTTCGCCTAAGTATTTGAAAATCCTACCGAGTGGTGAGCCAGCCTCCCACTCGGGGGCTTAGCTGCAGTCCAGTACTCGCCTAAGTATTTGAAAATCCTACCGAGTGGTGAGCGACCCTCCCACTCGGGGGCTTAGCTGCAGTCCAGTACTCGCCTAAGTATTTGAAAATCCTACCGAGTGGTGAGCGACCCTCCCACTCGGGGGCTTAGCTGCAGTCCAGTACTCGCCTAAGTATTTGAAAATCCTACCGAGTGGTGAGCGACCCTCCCACTCGGGGGCTTAGCTGCAGTCCAGTACTCGCCTAAGTATTTGAAAATCCTACCGAGTGGTGAGCGACCCTCCCACTCGGGGGCTTAGCTGCAGTCCAGTACTCGCCTAAGTATTTGAAAATCCTACCGAGTGGTGAGCGACCCTCCCACTCGGGGGCTTAGCTGCAGTCCAGTACTCGCCTAAGTATTTGAAAATCCTACCGAGTGGTGAGCGACCCTCCCACTCGGGGGCTTAGCTGCAGTCCAGTACTCGCCTAAGTATTTGAAAATCCTACCGAGTGGTGAGCGACCCTCCCACTCGGGGGCTTAGCTGCAGTCCAGTACTCGCCTAAGTATTTGAAAATCCTACCGAGTGGTGAGCGACCCTCCCACTCGGGGGCTTAGCTGCAGTCCAGTACTCGCCTAAGTATTTGAAAAATCCTACCGAGTGGAGAGCGACCCTCCCACTCGGGGGCTTAGCTGCAGTCCAGTACTCGCCTAAGTATTTGAAAATCCTACCGAGTGGTGAGCGACCCTCCCACTCGGGGGCTTAGCTGCCAGTCCAGTACTCGCCTAAGTATTTGAAAAATCCTACCGAGTGGTGAGCGACCCTCCCACTCGGGGGCTTAGCTGCAGTCCAGTACTCGCCTAAGTATTTGAAAATCCTACCGAGTGGTGAGCAACCCTCCCACTCGGGGGCTTAGCTGCAGTCCAGTACTCGCCTAAGTATTTGAAAATCCTACCGAGTGGTGAGCGACCCTCCCACTCGGGGGCTTACCTGCAGTCCAAGTACTCGCCTAAGTATTTGAAAATCCTACCGAGTGGTGAGCGACCCTCCCACTCGGGGGCTTAGCTGCAGTCCAGTACTCGCCTAAGTATTTGAAAATCCTACCGAGTGGTGAGCCAGCCTCCCACTCGGGGGCTTAGCTGCAGTCCAGTACTCGCCTAAGTACGAAACACATCTCAATCCACAAGGACGACGAGGTGCAGGTCGACTGCTACCTTCTCCTTGGGAGCTTCGCCACAAATACAACGTGCGCTCCATCCCACTCCGCAAGGACGACGAGGTGCAGGTCGACTGCCACCTTCTCCTTGGGAGCTTCGCCACAAATACAACATGCGCTCCATCCTACTCCGCAAGGACGACGAGGTGCAGGTCGACTGGCACCTTCTTCTTGGGAGCTTCGCCACAAATACAACGTGCACTCCATCGCCGACCCGCAAGGAAGACGAGGTGCAGGTCGACTGCTACCTTCTCCTTCGGAGCCGCGCCACAAATACAAAAGTTGTCTCGAGTGAAGAACGAGTTCCACTCGACGGAGGATTCATGAAGATATTCAACGATAAACCAAGTTCAGATAAATCCTAAAGGTTCCAGACCACAGATCAAAGTGCTCGGGCATTTAACCCGAAAGAGTTTAACGGTTACAAAAACCACTCGGCATTCCGAGGCAAATTTAAGGTGGGGCATAAAAGTTTGTTCACTCTGCAGGAGGAGGACTGGCAGGCTCAACGAACTCGTCCAGGTCGACGCCGTCGGAGATCCGAGTGCCTGCAGCGATGAAAGTCTCCATAAAAGATTGGAAGTCATGCTTATGGGTGTTGGCGATCTTGATTGCTTCCAGCTTATCTTGTCGCACCTCCTTGCAGTGGACACGAACCAAAGACAGAACCACATCACCACCACACCGGGCAGAAGATTTCTTCCACTCCTGCACTCGATCAGGGATCTCGTTAAGTCGAGTCATCAGGGACTCAAGATCATTCTGGAACGCGGCCTCTGGCCAAAGTGCCGTGTCGATCCGTGACGTGGCGACCTTCAGTCGAGCCAAGTAGTCCACAACACCGTCGATGCGGGATTCCAGTCGGAGCAGATTCATGGCAGTTTCATCTTTCACGGGAGAATTGATTGGGTCCAAACCTGGCTCAATCCGCCCAGTCTCCTCCTCGAAGTTCTGGCAAAACTCTGCATTCACGATCCAAGGATAAGTCAATTTTCGTACGCTGAGTCGACAAAAAACATCAGTCGGAACAAAATGTGTACCTTCAAGCTTGATGAACAACTTCTTGGCAAGGCTCCTCAGATAGCTCTCCAGATCGTCCCTCCTGCGAGCGATGCCTTCCATCTTCTCGTACAGGTTGAGATTGTCCTTCTTCAAGCGCGTGCACTCCTTGTTGGCTTCGTTCAGAGCAGATTTCATCTTGGTGTTCTCTTCTTCCAACTGGCCGACCGAAGCCAGTTTCTGTTCAGCCAGAGCGGTTCTGTCGTCAGCTTCCTTTTGAGCAGCAGCCAAATCCTGATCCTTCTTCGCCAGAGCTTCTCTCAGTTTTTCTGCAAAGAAATGGTGCTTGATTCAGAAAGAGCAGAAGGGTACTCAAGCCTAAGACAAACCAGTCGACAAGCTCGTCTTACCATTGGCGTCGTCCTTGGCCTTTTGCAGCTCTGTCTTGGCCAATTCCAAGTCAAGGTTCAGTTGGATCTGCTGTTTCTCCAAGTCAGCAAAGCGAGCTCCAAGATCACAAGATTTCTGCAATCAGGGAGGAGAAGTTATTTTACAGCGAAAAACGACAAAGACAATAAATACTAAGACTACGGTCGACTGCCCGCAGTCCACCATAGTCTCGGGGACTACACCCAGTGGGTGCACTTTGCGTGCCCCCACCGGTTATGATCCCACTCGACCGGCCCGCCGGAGTCGAGTGCAGGGAGTAAAAAAAGAGAGAAGAAGAACCAGACAGAACTCAGACCACAGTCGACTGCCAGCAGTCGACCGCGATCTCGGGGACTACACCCAGTGGGTGCACTTGGCGTGCCCCCACCGGTTCTGATCCCACTCGCCCAGACCGAGTAGAAGAGACAAACTACCAGTTCGGTTTACACTCGACGCGGCCAGACCACATCGAGCGAAAGAATCAAAATACAAAGACTACAGTCGACTGCCAGCAGTCCACCGTAGTCTCGGGGACTACACCCAGTGGGTGCACTCAGCGTGCCCCCACTAGTTCAAAAATTCAATCGACGCACCCAGTGGGTGTACAGATGCAAAGATTTTTGGAAAGAGAGTCTTCAGATAGCATATCCTAACAGAACAAGCGGTGACCAACTAACCTGAACGTTGCTTTGGAGAGCCGAGCTGGCGTCGTAGGCGGCCTGACTGGCGTCCCGCACCGTCTTCATCTTCTCCATCATAATGCCCGCCTGGCGTATGGCTTCCTTGGCAGCATTCACTTCGTCCTCTGGGACATGATGGGTCGCAAAAACTGAAGGTGGGTCGACAGGGGCCTGAGCAGTCGACGAAGAAGGCAAGGCACTCGACAATGGCACGACGAAGGTAACAGAACCCCGATTGGCATCACCAGCATCCTGAACGACTGGTTCCGCCCTCGGCGTCGACTGTGGCACCTTGCTTGCAGGAGCTTGCCTATTTTTCCTCGTCAAAGGCCTCTCGGGCTCTTCATCATCATCATCGGGGAGGTCAATAATGTTAGGAGCTGTTCAAAGTTCAATCGCCAAAATCACATCACCCAATGGTACACATTGCAGTTGAGTCGACCAAATAAAGATAGAATGGCAGAAATCATACCCAGATTGGAAGTGACCGCATCCTCCATTACCTCATCCTCGTCCCTGTAAGCTGAGGTCCCGGAAGTAGCAGCGCTGCCAGTTCCAAAGTTCGTCTGGTTAAATCAAGAAAAAACAAAACAGCACGGGGCGTCGAGTGAATACAAAGGGAGACAATCACGCAGAAGCGACGGGGATGTCAATCTTAATCTTCGGCAACGCCTTCCGAGGTTTCGGCTCTGCAACTTTGGGATGCTTTGACGCTTTTTCAGTTGGGGTTGGTGAAGAGGTCCGAGGACGCTTTGAAGACTGACCAGCCTGAGCAATCGCCTTTTCACGGGCGCTCGGTCGTTCTTGGTCAAGCTTGGATCGCCTCTCCCTGCGAGGAGGCGACTCGACTTCTTCTTCGTCACTTGAGTCGTCGCTTTCTTCGTCCCCTTCACCGTCAGAATACCATTCGCCACTGTCGCCGCCGCTCGCCTCTCCTTCCAGGTCTTGCTCTTGCTCTCCGTTGGGCATTGAATACATTTCGATAAGAGCCTGAAAGAAAGCAGGAAGAATAAAGTCAGTCGACGCAGTATAGACAGCTGCGCGAGTGAATTCAGATTACAATCAAAGCTCAGAATCGGACCTTCTCTGGTACATGGGACTGGTCGAATGGAGGAACTCTCCTGGCTCCCCTGGGGTTGTCCTTGTTTCCGGTCATGCCCGACAGCCACTTCTCCAGTGTGTCGTCATCGACCTCCTCCGGGTGAATCCGAGTGGAGTCGTCAAGACCCGAATACATCCACATCGGATGGTCTCGGGCTTGAAGAGGCTGGATGCGCCGCTGAAGGAAAACCTCCAAGAGATCCATACCGGTGACCCCGTCACGGATAAGCTGGACCACTCGTTCGACCAGCACCCTAACCTGCGCCTTCTCCTCCGGGAGCACCTTCAAAGAGGAGGGTTTCCTCACTCGGTCCATGGTAAAAGAAGGGAGGCCAGTCGACTGCCCTGGCGTCGGCTGGTCTTTGCAGTAAAACCAGGTCGACTGCCATCCGCGAACCGAGTCGGGAAGAATCATGGCTGGAAAGGAACTTTTCCCTCTCATCTGAACACCAAGACCCCCACACATATGAATCAGTTGTGTTCTCTCATCACTCGGATTGTCCTTTTTCACCGTCTGAGAACGACAGGAGAAAATGTGCTTGAAAAGACCCCAGTGAGGCCGTCAACCCAAGAAATTCTCGCACAAAGACATGAAAGCAGCAAGATACACGATTGTGTTGGGAGTGAAGTGATGGAGTTGTGCCCCAAAGAAATTCAGAAATTCCCGAAAGAAAGGGTGAGGAGGCAAGGAAAATCCACGGTCGACGTGGGTGGCAAGGAGAACGCGCTCACCCTCCCGAGGTTGCGGCTCGGATTCCTTCCCCGGAAGCCGCGCCGAAACATGGGGGATCAGCCCTCCTTCGGCTAGGTCGTCGAGGTCTTCTTGGCGGATCGCCGAGCGGATCCAGTCGCCCTGGATCCAGCCCTTCAGCAGGCCGGCTCGCGAGGAAGATCCACCCCGACTGGTCGCCTTCCCCTTCGCCTTTGCCGTCGTCTTCTTCGCCCGCTCCAGAGCCGCCGTCTTCTCCTTCCCCATCGTCGTCGGTGAGACGCGTACGGAGCGGCGGCGCTGGGGCGAGAGCGAGCGCGACGAAGAAGCCTGAAGAGGAGAAGAGGAAATGGGAACGCACTATTCAAGAAACCATGGTCCGACGCCTTATATGAGGTCGCTTCCGAGGGGCCGACTGGTAGGCCCGGGCGGTCCTGTCAAATCCCGTAACAATCGCGCGTGATACGTGGCGAAAAAGGTGGCACGGAGATCGAGGCGGCTCCGCCCTATCTCTTCCGATTGCTGCGGCCTCCCCCGTCTCGCGCGCTTCCCAAAATTCGAATCCCGCTAAATCTGCGGACAGCAGAACAACTTGTCAGACGGAAGATCTCCTCCACGTCGTCACCCGGAGCCTTTCAAGTAAAGAAACTCACTCGACAAAAAACTAAGAATGGATCAAGGCGACTGAAAAGGAAGTTGCTGTCTTCACTCGGGTTCATTGATCCGAGTCGGAGAAGTTCTCAACTCCTTCCCCACTCAAACCTCGATCCATTCGGGGGCTAATGATGAAGCTATGTACCTAGGGTAGGGTCATGGACCTGTCCCAACTGCCCTACTCAAGGACATCTCTAGAAGAAATCACCTTTCAATCGACTTGGAGGTGTTCCACTCGACAGACTCGAAGACACTCGACCAAGAAGTAATCACTCGACCAAGATCCAACCACTCGACGGCCAGGAGACCTAAAGGCACTCCGCACGCTAACGGTCGGTTATTAAGTAGCTTTTATGGTCATCATAGCACTTTATTAGGGTGTTACCAGTAACGCCCGACCTTAATGTATTTAAAACCCTGCACAACTAAGGGCCGGAGGGGTCCGACGAACTCTATATAAGCCGCCCCCCTCCTCAATGTAAAGGCTTCGCACCCCTGTAATTTATACACGCATAATCCAGTCGACCGCCTTCGGGCTCCGAGACATAGGCCTATTACTTTCTTCGAGAAGGGTCTGAACTCGTAAACCTCATGTGCTTACAACTACTCCATAACTAAAACCTTGCCTCTACATACCTACTGCTACATTACTGTCAGACTTACGACCACGACACTATCTCCTGGCGGCAAAGCCGCCCGTGGTAGTGATGGACTGCCCCCTCGACGGCGAAGAAGAGGAGGTAGATGCTCGCGATGAAGAGCACCCAAGCGCTGACCGCCACTCGGACAGCATCCGGACGAGCGGCCAGCAGCGTCTTCTTGGCTGCGGTCACGCTCACAGGAAGCAGCAGATGACGCGTCTCGCCGTCCATGGTGGATCCTGCCTTTTTCTGCGGGGAATCCATGGATCCGACTTGGGTGCGAGACGAAGGGGGAGAGGGAGGGGAGCGATGTGCTGGCTGGAGCGTGGAGGCAGGCGGCGGAGGGCTGTGGATGGAGGTGGAGATTGTGCTTTTTAAGTAGGGAAAGGGGAGGCGCCGAGCAACGCGCGCAGCTTGGCGATGCGAGCGGGGGAGACGAAGCAAAGCGACACCCACGACGTGTCGAGCCTGGGCTGCGCGCGCGCACACACACAGCCACAGAGGATTCTCAGCTGAGCCGGACGTACGATATGTAAACAGGCCGCATGTGATGATCGATCTGTTCTCGGCTCATGGGCAGGGCAAAGGAAACAGCGGGAAGCAGCGCGCATACCATCTTCGGCAATGCTGCTTAATTTCCTTGCGTGCAATGGGACGTGTGCAGTGCGCTATGTGGGTGAAGTGAAGAAGCCTGACACACACAAGCGACACACACATGCACATGGGTACATTGCAGTAAAAAGGACTGCGTAATTTACAACTGATGTACGAGTAACTTGTAGTAGCACCATACGGATGTGACCACGCACCCGCGTGCTTCCTGCACTTCTAGTAGAACCATGGATTGTGAGTGCTGAATCGAAGGTTATCAAAGCCGGCGCCACGTAGTACGTTATGGAGGTGCCGATTGTCCAATCGTTTTTCCACCTTGGCTACCACGTAATGTTTTCAAAGCAGAACAACTTACGTTATGGATGAACACGCATCATTTATGTCCAACTAGCAACGACTGGATTTGTTCATCCTTTTCTAAAAAAACAAACTGGTTTTGTTCATTAGCGTGTGGGAAAAGGCAAGCAACATTTACGTCAGGTCACTGGAATTGCAGTGTTCCTCCGTACAAAATCTCAAAGTTACAGCAATTTGTCAATCAATCTTATTACCAGACGCGCGCGCACACACAACGACACTAGGGATAAATGGGACTCTTTATCTAACAAAAAATCTCGAGAAGATCGGATAGATGGAGCAAGCCGACGATCGGATCGACTACTTTTGCTTCTTCTTCTCTTTTTTCTTTTTGAGAATATCGAGTACTTTTGCTAGAAGTAGTGGCCGGGGCGGGGCAGGAGCACGAACAGGTCGATCCTGAACACGACCGTCTGCGGCGTCGGCGCGCTCACGACCTTCATGACGGAGTACCCGCGCGCCATCCTGAACACCCCGGTGCCGCCCACGACGGCGCGCTCCACGGCCGCGCCCTCGAAGTCGAAATGGTACTGGCCCTGCACCGTCAGCGTGCTCCCGCGGCGCTCCCCGGCGGCGAACACGAGCGTGACGGTGGACAGGTAGCTCGGCCCGGCCCGGTCCGTGCCGACGAAGAAGCCCTGGAATCTGCCGACGAGGTCGGACCCGGGGCGCGGGCCGGCGCGGAGCTCGTCGTCGATCACGCCGGGCTCCCCGAAGGTGGCGTTGCCGCCCAGCGGGGACCGCAGCAGCGGCGACGCCACCGTCGCGTTCGCGCCCTCGAACCTCTCGTGGATGTAGAGGCGGATGCGGGTGGCCTTGCTGCCGGCCGCGAGAGCGGCGGGCGCCGGGGCGGACAGGACGAGGGCGACGAGCAGCGCCAGCTGCAACGACGGTGAGAAGGCCATCCCGCTGCGCAACAAGAACGTGGAGCTATGGCTGTAGCGGCTGGAGAGCTTGTGCGCGCGCCGTCGCCTGCGTTGAGATGTACGGTAGAGACTAGAGTTGAGATGGGTGCAGGATGCATGAGCGCACACAGAGCAAATATATACTGCGTGGGGTGGCGTTGCGCTCGTTTTCGTTAGAGTGGCCGCGCCGGGACATATGTCACGTACGTACAGGCGTGCGTTGGCCGATCCGCCCAGCTCGATGTTTTTGTCCGTGAAGATTGCTTCTTTGTAGCGCCGGCGGCCGGGGGACAGCCTGCAGCCTGCTAGCTCCTCCCGTGCGTCCCATCTCCGAGAAGAGGGCACGAAGCTACGAAGAGCGCGCGGGTCGAGTCTAGAGCACAGATCGGTGAATTTTGCCCTTCAAAAAAAGAAAAAGAATCGGTGACTTTTGCTGGTGGCTGCCTGATCACCGACTCAAGATGGGAACAGACTGCTAGGTCATGTAGCCGTGTAGGAACTTCTGAACTGCATGCATGTCCGCAACGACATTACAGGAAGGGCGCTGATCTGCGCCGGCGCACCGGCCCAAATTTGGATCGGTCGCATCCGCGCCGTACGATGCAAGGCATCTCGTTCGCCAGATCAGCTTCTCCGCTTCATTTTCCCACCCATCGTTCCGAGCGAGTAGGAGAAAATTTCCCTCGCCCCATCAAATCGACCTATCATGCCCCGCCCACCACGACCACCTGCCCCACTCACCACGCAGGTCGCCGCCCCCGTCGTCAGAGTTCGCCGTCGCCGCCCCATCGTGGGTCGGAGTTCGCCGTTGTCGCGTCTCCACTCGCCCCCCTCGTCTCCCCCATGTCCATGCCCAGCAACCATGCACCTCCTCCTTCCCCCTAATCCTTCGCATGCTTCTACTGCAATGCCGGCCAACTCGCCGGCGGCAGCCCGACGACGCCCCCACGGTCGCAACTCTGAATGTGGTGTCCAAAAAAACAGAACATGGTGGAAGCAAAAACAATGACATGATCCAGCAAAAACAGAACATGGTGGAAGCAAAAAAGTAGACTCGCTGGGGATTCAGTGGTCAATTGTAGCAAAAAAGTAGACTAGATCCAGCAGAAAAAACAATGATTGTTACAAAATTAAGCACCGCTTCCAGTAGAAAACAAACTCGAACTAGGAGATTTTCAGCGGTTGATCGTAACAAAAAGTAGACTAATTCCAGCAAAAAAAACAATGGTTGTAGCAAAATTAAGCAATTTAGAACCGCAGAATCTCCTTCCTTCTTCCCCGTGTCTTCTTCCCTGGGAAGCAGCCCCATAGCGCCGCCATGGACGAGCGACGCGCCCGGCCTAGAAGCACCGCCTGGCGCGTCTCGCTGGTCGCCGCAGGTGGCTGCCCTCACCGCTGGTCGCCGCCTGATGTCGCTTGAAGCTACGTCGGTATTTTTCCAAAGAGGAAGGGATGATGCAGCACAGCGGCGGTAGGTATTTCCCTCAGATATGAAATCAAGGTTATCAAATCAGTAGGAGAACCAAGCAACACAACATAAACAGTCCCTGCACACAAATAACAACCACTCGCAACCCGACGTGTTAAAGGGGTTGTCAATCCTTTCGGGTAACGGCGCCAGAAATGGCACGTGGACGGGAGAAAGCTGTAAATATTGATAGATCAAACGCCAAACAAAATAAATTGCCGCAAGGTATTTTTGTATTTTTGATTTAACAGATCTAAAAATAAAAGCAAATAAAAATAGCGAAGGAAATATGCCCTAGAGGCAATAATAAATTTGTTATTTATATTTCCTTATATCATGATAAATGTTTATTATTCATGCTAGGATTGTATTAACCGGAAACTTAGTACATGTGTGAATATATAGACAAACAGAATGTCCCTAGTATGCCTCTACTTGACTAGCTCGTTAATCAAAGATGGTTAAGTCTCCTAGCCATGGACATGTGTTGTCATTTGATGAACAAGATCACATCATTAGAGAATGATGTGATGGACTAGACCCATCCGTTAGCTTAGCACTATGATCATTCAGTTTATTGCTATTGCTTTCTTCATGACTTATACATGTTCCTATGACTATGAGATTATGCAACTCCCGAATACCAGATATGGGTATATCTACTTAATGAAACATAAGTTTGAAACATTTGAAAAGTTCAAAGAATTTCAGAGTGAAGTGGAAAATCATCGTAACAAGAAAATTAAGTTTCTACGATTTGATCGTGGAGGTGAATATTTGAGTTATGAGTTTAGTCTTCATTTGAAACAATGCGGAATAGTTTCACAACTCACGTCATCTGGAACACCACAACATAATTGTGTGTCCGAACTTCATAACCGCACTTTATTAGATATGGTGAGATCTATGATGTCTCTTACTGATTTACCGCTATCGTTTTGGAGTTATGCTTTAGAGACGGCTTCATTCACGTTAAATAGGGCACCATCGAAATCCGTTGAGACGACACCATATGAACTGTGGTTTGGCAAGAAACCCGAGTTGTCGTTTCCTAAAGTTTGGGGCCGTGATGCTTATGTGAAAAAGCTTCAACCTGATAAGCTCGAACCCAAATCGAAGAAATGTGTCTTCATATGATACCCAAAGGAAACTGTTGGGTACACCTTCTATCACAGATCCGAAGGCAAGATATTCGTTGCTAAGAATGGATCCTTTCTAGAAAAGGAGTTTCTCTCGAAAGAAGTGAGTGGGCTGAAAGTAGAACTTGATGAGGTAACTGTACCTTCTCCCTTGTTGGAAAGAAGTTTATCACAGAAATCAGTTCCAGTGATTCCTACACCAATTAGTGAGGAAGTTAATGATGATGATCATGAAACTTCTGATCAAGTTACTACCAAACCTCGTAGGTCAACCAGATTAAGATCCACACCAGAGTGGTACGGTAATCCTGTTCTGGAGTCATGTTACTTGACCATGACGAACCTACGAACTATGAGGAAGCAATGATGAGCCCAGATTCTGCGAAATGGCTTGAGGCCATGAAATCTGAGATGGGATCCATGTATGAGAACAAAGTATGGACTTTGGTTGACTTGCCCGATGATCGGCAAGCCATAAAGAATAAATGGATCTTCAAGAAGAATACTGGCACTGACGGTAATGTTACTGTCTACAAAGCTCGACTTGTTGCGAAAGGTTTTCGACAAGTTCAAGGAGTTGACTACGATGAGACCTTCTCACCCGTAGCGATGCTTAAGTCTGTCCAAATCATGTTAGCAATTGCCGCATTTTATGATTATGAAATTTGGCAAATGAATGTCAAAAGTGCATTCCTTAATGGATATCTTAAAGAAGAGTTGTATATGATGCAACCGGAATGTTTTGTGGATCCAAAAGGTGCTAACAAAGTGTGCAAGCTTCAGCGATCCTTTATGGACTGGTGCAAGCATCTCGTAGTTGGAATATACGCTTTGATACTGTGATCAAAGAATATGGTCTTATACAGACTTTTGGAGAAGTATGTATTTACAAGAAAGTGAGTGGGGGGTCTGTAGAATTTCTGATATTATATGTGGATGACATATTGTTGATCGAAAATGATACTGAATTTCTGAATAGCATAAAAGGATATTCGAATAAGAATTTGTCAATGAAAGACCTCGGTGAAGCTGCTTATATATTGGGCATCAAGATCTATAGAGATAGATCAAGACGCTTAATTGGACGTTCACAGAGCACATACCTTGATAAGGTTTTTGAAGAAGTTCAAATGGATCAAGCAAAGAAAGGGTTCTTGCCTGTATTACAAGGTGTGAAGTTGAGTCAGACTCAATGCCCGACCACTTCAGAAGATAGAGAGATAATGAAAGGCATTCCCTATGCCTCAGCCATAGGTTCTATCATGTATGCAATGCTATGCACCAGACATGATGTGTGCTTTGCTATTAGTTTAGCATGGAGGTACCAAAGTAATCTAGGAGTGGATCACTGGACAGCGGTCAAGAACATCCTGAAATACCTAAAAAGGACTAAGGATATGTTTCTCGTTTATGGAGGTGACAAAGAGCTCGTTGTAAACGGTTACGTCGATGCAAGCTTTGACACTAATCTAGATGACAATAAGTCACAAACCGGATACGTCTTTTTGTTGAATGGTGGAGCTGTCAGTTGGTGCAGTTCTAAGCAGAGCGTCGTGGCAGGATCTACGTATGAAGCGGAATACATAGCTACTTCGGAAGCAGCAAATGAGGGAGTCTGGATGAAGGAGTTCATATCCGATCTAGGTGTAATACCTAGTGCATCAGGTCCAATGAAAATCTTTTGTGACAATACTGGTGCAATTGCCTTGGCAAAGGAATCCAGATTTCACAAGAGAACCAAGCACATCAAGAGATGCTTCCATTCCATCCGCGATCAAGTCAAGGAGGGAGACATAGAGATTTGCAAGATACATACATATCTGAATGTTGCAGACCCATTGACTAAGCCTCTCTCACGAGCAAAACATGATCAGCACCAAGACTCCATGGGTGTTAGAATCATTATTGTGCAATCTAGATTATTTACTCTAGTGCAAGTGGGAGACTAAAGGAAATATGCCCTAGAGGCAATAATAAAGTTGTTATTTATATTTCCTTATATCATGATAAATGTTTATTATTCATGCTAGGATTGTATTAACCGGAAACTTAGTGCATGTGTGAATATATAGACAAACATAATGTCCCTAGTATGCCTCTACTTGACTAGCTCGTTAATCAAAGATGGTCAAGTTTCTTAGCCATGGACATGTGTCGTCATTTGATGAACGAGATCATAGTATTAGAGAATGATGTGATGGACTAGACCCATCCGTTAGCTTAGCATTATGATCGTTCAGTTTATTGCTATTGCTTTCTTCATGACTTATACATGTTCCTATGACTATGAGATTATGCAACTCCCGAATACCGAAGGAACACTTAGTGTGCTATCAAACTTCACAACGTAACTGGGTGATTATAAAGATGCTCTACAGGTGTCTCTGATGATGTTTGTTGAGTTGGCATAGACGAGATTAGGATTTGTCACTCCGATTGTCGGAGAGGTATCTTTGGGCCCTCTTGGTAATGCACATTACTATAAGCCTTGCAAGCAATGTGACTAATGAGTTAGTCACGGGATGATGCATTACGGAACGAGTAAAGAGACTTGCTGGTGACGAGATTGAACTAGGTATGATGATACCAACGATCGAATCCCGGGCAAGTAACACACCGATGACAAAAGGAACAACGTATGTTGTTATGCGGTTTGACCAATAAAGATCTTCGTAAAATATGTAGGAACCAATATGAGCATCCAGGTTCCGTTATTGGTTATTGACCGGAGATGAGTCTCGGTCATTTCTACATAGTTCTCGAACCCGTAGGATCCACACGCTCAACGTTCGATGATGATTTGTATTATGAGTTATGTGATTTGATGTACCAAAGATTGTTCGGAGTCCCGGATGAGATCACGGACATGACGAGGAGCCTCAAAATGGTCGAGACATAAAGATTGATATATTGGACCATGTTATTCGGACACCGAAAGTGTTTCGGATAAAACCGGAGTGCCGGAGGGGTTACCGGAACCCCCCGGGGAAATAATGGGCCTTAGGGGAGAGATAGGGCAGCAGCCAGGAGGTGGCGCCCCCCAAGGGGAGTCCGAATAGGACTAGGGGAGGGGGCGCGACCCCTCTTTCCCTCTCCCTCTCCCTCTCCTTCCTTCTTCTCATACTTGGACTAGGAAAGGGGGGGGACCGATTCCTACTTGGAGTAGGATTCCCACCCTTGGGCGCGCCCCTTGTGGCCGGCCGGCCTCCTCCTCCCCTCCTTTATATACGGGGGAGGGGGGCACCCCGTAGACACACAAGTTGATCTTTAGACGTGTGCGGTGCCCCCTCCACAGTTTTACACATCGGTAATATTATCGTAGTGCTTAGGCGAGGCCCTGCATCGGTAACTTCATCATCACCGTCAACACGCCGTCGTGTTGACGGAACTCACCCTCGGACTCAGCTGGATCAAGAGTACGAGGGACGTCACCGAGCTGAACGTGTGCTGATCGTGGAGGTGCCGTCCGTTCGGTACTTGATCGGTTGGATCGCGAAGATGTTCGACTACATCAACCGCGTTACTAAACGCTTCTGCTTTCGGTCTACGAGGGTACATAGACACACTCTCCCCTCTCGTTTCTATGCATCTCATAGATAGATTTTGCATGATCGTAGGTAAATTTTTTGATATATTGTGTTTCCCAACAAATAGATCACAAAGGAAAATAATATGAGAAAGAGACCCGGGTGTCGGTGTCAAAACCGATAGATCTTGGCTAGGGGCTCCCGAACTGTGCGTCTAAGGATCGAAGGTAACATGAGACAAGGGACATGATGTTTTACCCAGGTTCGGGCCCTCTTGATGGAGGTAATACCCTACGTCCTGCTTGATTGACTTTGATGAGTATAGGGGTTACAAGAGTTGATCTACCACGAGATCATAATGGCTAAACCCTAGATGTCTAGCCTGTATGATTATGATTGCTTCTACGGACTAAACCCTCCAATTTATATAGACACCGGAGGAGGCTAGGATTTGTACAGAGTCGGTTTACAGAGAAAGGAATCTTCATATCCGCACGCTAAGCTTGCCTTCCACGCCAAGGAGAGTCCCACCCGGACACGGGGGAAAGTTTTCCGTCTTGTATCTCCACAGCCTATTAGTCCGACCCATGTTGCATAGCCCGGACGCCTGATGACCCCGTAATCTAGGACTCCCTTAGTAGCCATAGTGTCGGTGTCAAAACCGGCGGATCTCGAGTAGGGGGTCTCGAACTGTGCGTCTAGGATCGATGGTAACAGGAGACGGGGGACACAATGTTTACCCAGGTTCGGGCCCTCTCTATGGAGGTAATACCCTACTTCCTACTTGATTGATCTTGATGAATATGGGTATTACAAGAGTTGACCTACCACGAGATCGTAATGACTAAACCCTAAAAGTCTAGTCTGGCTATGATTATGAGGATCTATCTACGGACCTAGCCCTCCAGTTTATATAGGCACAGGAGGGATCTAGGGTTACACAAGGTCAGTTACAGAGAGGAATATTCACAGTTGGTCGCCAAGCTTGCCTTCCACGCCAGGGAGAGTCTTATCCGGACATGGGTAGAGTCTTCGGTCTTCGTATCTTCACGGCCCATTAGTCCGGTGTAACGCCCCGGATACAACTTTCCATATTTGTAACTCCGACTCTTGCCTTTTCCGGAGATGCGATACGATTTTCCCTTCGTGGTTGGGTTTTGTCTTTGTTTTGCCTTTTGTTCATGTCATGCATCTCATATCATGTCATCATGTGCATCGCATTTGCATTCGTGTTCGTCTCATGCATCCGAGCATTTTCCCCGTTGTCCGTTTTGCAATCCGACACTCCCACATGCACCGGCGCACCCCTCTTGTCTCTTTTCATGAGCGGGTGTTAAACGTTCTCGGAATGGCCCGAGATTTGTCAAGTGGCCTTGGTACATCACCGGTAGACCACCTGTCAAATTTCATTCCATTTGGAGCCTCTTTGATACCCCAACGGTTAACCGGGTAACCGTAAAAGCCCCTTGTGTGTTGCAGCCCAACACCCCTCCAAAACGTCTCAATAACCCATCTAAACCATTTCCATGCCCTCCATCGTCGGATCACGATCATGTGGGCGAAAACTACACCTCATTTGGACACTCCAAACTCCCTCTACCTATATAAAGGTCTTCCCCGTCCAAAATTGCAGTCCAAACCCTAGCGTCTTCCTCCTCGCGCCGCCGGACATGTCCAACCGCGTCGGACATGTCCGCCGGACATGTCCCTTCGGCCAATCCGAAGCGGCCACATTAGCACCGCTGCCTTCCTCATCCACTCGCGCGCCGCCACTCGCCTCCTCTCTCTCTCCACCGCATCGGCCCTGCAGGCCCATCGTAGGCCCGCGCTGGCCCGAGCCGCTGCCGCCCGAACCCGCACGAGCCCGGAACCTCGCCTCCGCCCCATGCTTCCCGCCGGCCACCCAGACCGCACCGGCAACCAGCCGCCGCCGCCTCGTCGCCGGGCTTCGCCTGCCCCGCCGCCAGTACTCCACTGCCTCCTCGCGCGCCGCTGCATGTCACCGGTCCATCGCGCCCGCGCCCTCCCGCACGTGCTCCGCGCCGCACGGCACCTTTCCCGCACTGCCCGCCGTCGCCGGAGTGCATCGCACCGCCGCCATACTCCTCCTCACCGGAGCCCCGACCGCGACCCGCCGGAGTTCGCCGCCCCTCAACGCCAGCCGCCGCCCGCGCCCTCTCCTTGTCGGATCCGCCCGGACCCGCATCGCGAAGGCCAGATCTGGCCATCTTTGGCCTCCTCCCCTCGCTGGAGTGGCTCTCCGTCGCCGGAACCGCCATGGCCGCCGCCCTGCCCAGCCGCCGGGAGTCCTTCGTCCCTAGACGCCGTCGTTCCTCGATCCAAACGGTCGCCCGCGTACGGGATCTCGCTATCCCGCTCAGCTCCGTCCAGTTTTTCGTCCACGGGGTATGGTTTTCCACTAAGTCTTTTCCAGCCCCTAATATTTTTATGCCTCCTTCATCGTATCATATCTCGGTGACCGTGGCTCCAAATCATGCATATGATATTGTAACACCCCGGATGGAACTTTCCCAATTTGTACTCCAACTCTTGCCGTTTCCGGCGTTAAGTTATTTTATTTTCTCGGGTTCGGGTTTTTGTCTCCGTGTGTTGTTATCGTTGTCATGCATCTCATATCTTGTCATCATGTGCATTGTATTTGCATACGTGTTCGTCTCATGCATTCGAGCATTTTCCCCGTTGTCCATTTCGCATTCCGGCGCTTCGTTCTCCTCCGGTGGTCATTTATAGCTTTCTTTCATGTGTGGGGATTAAACATTTCCGGATTGGACCGAGACTTGCCAAGCGGCCTTGGTTTACTACCGGTAGACCGCCTGTCAAGTTTCGTATCATTTGGACTTCGTTTGATACTCCAACGGTTAACCGAGGGACCGAAAAGGCCTCGTGTGTGTTGTAGCCCAACACCCCTCCAATTTTGCCAAAACCCACCTAAACCTGCTCCATCATCTAGAGCGTTCGATCACGATCGCGTGGCCGAAAACCACACCTCATTTGGACTCTCCTAGCTCCCTCTATGCCTATTTAAAGACCACCTCCCCAAATTTCGGATCTCCTTCTCCCCCCGAAACCCTAAAATCGCCCCGCCACCGACGGACATGTCCGCCACCTGATCGGACGCGTCCGCCGCCGCGCCCCAGCCAACCAGGAACTGCCACGTGTCCCGCCTCCACCGGCGCCGCCGAAGCCCGCCGCGGCCCGCGGAGGGCCCGCCCGAGCCGCCTACCGGGCCGCGCGCCCCGCCGCCGTCTCCTTCGCGCGCGGCGCCGCGCCGCCGCCGCCAACGGCCGCCGCCATCCATCGCCTCCGCGCCGACCTCGCCGCGCCCTTCGTCTGGCCCCGCCGCGCCGGCCGGCAACCGCCGCCACCGCTTCGGCGAGCTCCGCCGCTCGCCTCCACCGCCCCGGCCTCGTCCCCGACTCCGGCCTCTTCCACTCCGGCGATCCCCGTCGCAGCTCCGGCGAGGGATCCGGTGAACCTCGGTTTGCGTGCCCGATCTAGATCCGGATGAACAGTAAACCCTAGGTTGTTTTTCTTCTAAGTCCCGAAATCCCAGATCCAAGTGCTCCTGTTCATAGCCTCGTAACTTTGCATCCGTAGCTCTGATTCATGCATATAGCATATCAAAATGTTCATCTCAAAGAGTACATCATTTCATTCCACTGCATCATTTTCATTTGAGTTCATCTTGATGCCCGAAATGCTGTTAGAATAGGGCTACTTGAGATAATTGTCAGATCTGCTACTCCATTTAGCTTTTTGTCATTTTTGCCATGATTAATGTGTGCATGATATGCCCTGATGCTCTACATATGTTTGGGTAAGGGTTTTGTCATCTTTTCAGAGGTGCAAACCATGTATTTTTTTGATGTGTGTGGTGACTAGCACAAGCTTGCAAAGTGGTGCACTTAGTAATTCTGTTTTCAGGGACTTACTAATTCCACTAAGTCCTTGATCTGTTTATCTCATGATGCCATATGTTCATGTTGTTTCCTAGTGATCCGTGCCTCTTTTGAGGATGATCAGTAAGGATGTTTTGTTAATCTTGTAGTGCTCTATCCATCCATGTCTTTGTTTGCAATTATGGAGCACCCTAGCTTGAGTCAATCGAGCTCTACTTTTGCTACTTTCTGAATCTGGGCAGATTGTCAACTTGTTTGCAATTTTGCCGATGATGTTGTAGTTGATCCGTGCATGCTATGCTATTGTTCTTGCCATGTCTAGCTTGCATTTTGTGTCTTTTTTGTGGATGTATGCTTAGCTTGTCATGACTTGCTCCGTAGTGAGTGCATCGAGCTCGTAAACATGCCTACTTGAGTTATATTTCAGCATGTGCCAGTTTTCACTAAGTCTGAAAACTGATTATGTTTTTGCTATGTTCACATGCTTGCAATTGTATTTTTCTGATCCCTTTCGACTCAAGGTCACTAAGGGACTTTTGTTAAGCTCTTTGAGTAGCTCCATGCCATGTTTTACTTTGCCATGTTCAGGTCCTATAGCATATAGTTTTGTTGCTCCGAAGAGTGCTACCTGATCTGAAATTCCAGACAAGTGTTGATTTCACTAAGTCTGAGATCCGTTTGCCATATGCAATTTGGCCATGTTTGTTTGAACCTGTTATTGGATGAATTGGCCGTAGCTCAGTGCTAGACTTTTGTTAAGCATCTTGTATGCATCACTGCAATGTATTTTATTGCCATGTTTGGGTGCTGTAGCATGTTCATCTCATTGCATTTAGATGGCCACTTGCTGTAAATCGCAGAACGTGGTCATATTTGAATCGCTTGCCATTTCCAAACCGTAACTCCGATTCCGGCGTTCTTTATATCGTTTTCAAGAGATTTCATCTCATCTTTCCAGTGGCACGCTTGGTTTTCCAAGTTGAGGCCATGATCTTGTTTTTTCCTGTCATATCTTGCATTTTGCATCCCGTATCGCATCCCGCATAGCATATCATCATTGCATCATGTTGTTTGATCCTTGCACGTGGTTGATTGTGTCCTTATTGCTTATTTGTCTTGTTTGGATAGAGCCGGGAGACGAGTTCGCTAATGAGGAGCCCGTTGAGTTTGCTTTCGAGGATCCATTCAACTCTGACAACTGTGCAGGCAAGATGATCATACCCTCGAAATCACTACTATCTTTGCTATGCTAGTTTTGCTCGCTCTTTTGCTATGCCAATGTTATGATGCCTACCACTTGCTTTCAAGCCTCCCAAATTGCCATGTCAAACCTCTAACCCACCATGTCCTAGCAAACCGTTGATTGGCTATGTTACCGCTTTGCTCAGCCCCTCTTATAGCGTTGCTAGTTGCAGGTGAAGATTGGAGGCCGTTCCTTGTTGAAACATTTATTTACTTGTTGGGATATCATTACATTGCTATGTTATCTTAATGCATCTATATACTTGGTAAAGGGTGGAAGGCTCGGCCTCTCGCCTAGTGTTTTGTTCCACTCTTGCCGCCCTAGTTTCCATCATATCGGTGTTATGTTCCCGGATTTTGCGTTCCTTACGTGGTTGGGTTATAATGGGAACCCCTTGATAGTTCGCCTTGATTAAAGCTTTTCCAGCAATGCCCAACCTTGGTTTTACCATTTGCCACCTAGCCTTTCTTTCCCTTGGGTTCTGCAGACTCAAGGGTCATCATTATTTTAACCCCCCGGGCCAGTGCTCCTCTGAGTGTTGGTCCAAACTGCCAGCCACCGGTGGCTACCAGGGGCAACTCTGGGCTGGCCTACCGGAAGTTTAGACAATCTGAGTGTGCCCTGAGAAAGAGATATGTGCAGGTCCTATCGGGATTTGTCGGCACATTCGGGCGGTGTTGCTGGTCTTGTTTTAACCTGTCGAAATGTCTTGAAGAACCAAGATACCGAGTTTGATCGGAACGTCTTGGGAGGAGGTCTATTCCTTCGTTGACCGAGAGAGCTTGTCATGGGCTAAGTTGGGACTCCCCTGCAGGGATTTGAACTTTCGAAAGCCGTGCCCGCGGTTATGGGCAGATGGGAATTTGTTAATGTCCGGTTGTAGATAACTTGAACCTTAACTTAATTAAAATGAATCAATTGAGTGTGTTACCGTGATGGCCTCTTCTCGGCGGAGTCCGGGAAGTGGACACGGTGTTGGAGTAATGTTTGCGCAGGTTGCTCTCTAGTTTCTCGCTCGCGCTTTGCCTCCTCTTCTCGCTCTCTTTTGCGAACAGGATAGCCACCATATATGCTAGTCGCTTGCTGCAGCTCCACACATATTTACCTTGCCATACCTATAAGCTTAAATAGTCTTGATCGCGAGGGTGCGAGATTGCTGAGTCCCTGTGGCTCACAGATTACTATTACACCAGATGCAGGGCCTGATGATTCCGCTCCAGGAGACACGCTTGAGCTCAAGTGGTAGTTCGACAAGGACTCTCAATGTTACTATGTTTCCTTTCCTGATGATCAGTAGTGGTGCCCAGTTGGGGGTGATCGGGACCGTGTCGCATGTTGGGTTTTCTTTTATTTTGGCGCCATAGTCGGGCCATGAGTGTTTGGATGATGTAATGTTATTTATGTACTTGATTGACGTGGCGAGTGTAAGCCAACTATGTTATCTCCCCTTTTATTACCTATATTACATGGGGTGTTGTGAAGATTGCCTAACTTGCGACATATGCCTTCTATGCGATTATGCCTCTAAGTCGTGCCTCGACACGTGGGAGATATAGTCGCATCGAGGGTGTTACAGATATGTCGAATTGTTCGTCTCGTTGAGCTCTCCATGCTAGAAGCATTTCCATGCATGTTCATGTTCATTATGATGCCATTTTAATTGTTGCAAGAGTGCTATAAAATGTTAACTGCTGGTACTTATCAGATCATGAGGTTTTGTCATTTTTGTTGCATTTTATGTGTGCATTGTTTGAGCATGAGGTCTACATGTGTTTTGAGCTACATCATGCCATCTTTGCAGAGGTGCTTGTCTTGTATTTTTTTGATCTTTGTGGTGACTAGCACACGCATGCAAACTAGGCTTCGTGATGTTGCTGTTTTCAGGGACTTAGGATTTTGCTAAGTCTTTTCCTACTGTTATTTTGATGCCTTGTAAACTTGATTCTACGGTGAGATCCATGCTTATTTTGAGATGCTTCAGTAAGGATGTTTTGAACATGTGGTTATGCTCTATCCATCGATGCCCCTGTTTGCAATTATGCAGTGCCGTAGCATGTCTTGTTCTTGCTCTAGTTTTGCTATAAAATGTTCCTGGCAGAATGTTAACATGTTAATCAATTTTTCCATGGCTATTGCTAGTGATCCATGCATCCTATGAACTTGATCTTTCCATGGTTAGCTTCATGAACAAGTCATCTTGCTATTGGTATGCTTATATTGTCATGCAATGCTTTGTGGTTAGTGGTTTGAGCTCGCAAAGTTGCCTTCATAATTCTGTTTATGCCATGCTCTGTTTTTCTGCTAAGTCTGAAACTGTTAGTAAAACTTGCTATGTTTACATGGGTTCCATCATATCTTTTGTGCCTTTTTGGCTCATGTTCAGTAAGGGACTTTTGACCTATGCATGTTGTTTGCTTGCTCTAAACATGGCTTCCTGATGTTATTTTTGACATGTTAGTATTTTCACTAAGTCTGTGATGCTGATATCTTTTGCACTTTTGCCATGCTTGTTTGAACCTATTCTTGAGTGATTTAGCCATAGCTCAGTTTTCATGTTTTGTCAAGCATCTCGTGTATATCACTTCCATATGCCTTGTTGATATGTTGGAGTGCAGTAGCTTAGTTTCTTGTTGCATTCTAGGTGGCATCATGCTGTTAACCGTAGTTTGGCATCATTCTTGTTTTGCTTGCCATTTGCAAACCGTGCATCCGTTTCCGGTGATCTTTATATCAATTTCAACCAAAATCACCTCATATTTCCAGCGGTATACTTGGTTTGCCAGGTTGATTTCTTGATCATTCTTGTCCTTCCGGAGCATGCATATGCATTGCATATCATATCTTGCATATCATGCCATGTCTTCGCATCATGTTGTGATGACCCACAAGTATAGGGGATCTATCATAGTCCTTTCGAAAAGTAATAGTGTCGAACCCAACGAGGAGCAGAAGGAAATGATAAGCGGTTTTCAGCAAGGTATTCTCTGCAACTACTGGAAAAAGTGGTAACAGATAGTTTTGTGATAGGATAATTTGTAACGAGTAACAAGTAACAAAAGTAAATAAAGTGCAGCAAGGTGGCCCAATCCTTTTGTAGCAAAGGACAAGCCTAGAACTCTTATATGATGTAAAGCGCTCCTGAGGACACATGGAAATATCGTCAAGCTAGTTTTCGTCATGCTCATATGATTCGCGTTCGGTACTTTGATAATTTGGTATGTGGGTGGACCGGTGCTTGGGTGCTGCCCTTACTTGGACAAACATCCCACTTATGATTAACCTCTATTGCAAGCATCTGCAAATACAACAAAAGTATTAAGGTAAACCTAACCATAGCATGAAACATATGGATCCAAATCAGCCCCTTACGAAGCAACGCATAAACTAGGGTTTAAGCTTCTATCACTCTAGCAACCCATCATCTACTTATTACTTCCCAATGCCTTCCTCTAGGCCCAAACAATGGTGAAGTGTCATGTAGTCGACATTCACATAACACCACTAGAGGAGAGACACCATACATCTCATCAAAATATCGAACGAATACCAAATTCACATGACTACTAATAGCAAGACTTCTCCCATGTCCTCAGGAACAAAAGTAACTACTCACAAAGCATAAACATGTTCATAATCAGAGGGGTATTAATGTGCATATAGGATGAACATATGATCTTCCAACAATTAAACCCGCTAGCATTAACTACAAAGAGTAATTAACACTACTAGCAACCTACTAGCACCAATCCCAGACTTGGAGACAAGAATTGGATACAAGAGATGAACTAGGGTTTTGCCCTCTCCCGATGAGAGGAGCGTTGGTGATGATGATGGCGATGATTTCCCCTCCTGGAGGGAAGTTTCCCCGGCAGAACAGCCCCACCAGAACCCTAGATTGGCTCCGCCAAGGTTCCGCCTCGTGCCGGCGGAGTTTCATTCGAGAAGATTGCTTATGATTTTTTTCCATCGAAAGAGTCCATATAGCAGAAGATGGTCATCGGAGGGCCACCAGGGGGCCCACGAGGTAGGGGGGCGCGCCTAGGGGGGTAGGGCGCGCCCCCACCCTCGTGGGCAGGGTGTGGCCCCCCTGGTGAAGTTCTTGTGCTCAATGTTTTTTATATATTTGGGAAACATCATCCGTGAAGTTTCAGGACTTTTGGAGCTGTGCAAAATATGTCTCTAATATTTGCTCCTTTTCCAGCCAGAATCCCAGCTGCCGGCATTCTCCCTCTTTATGTAAACCTTGTAAAATAAGAGAGAATAGGCATAAGTATTGTGACATAATGTGTAATAACATCCCATAATGCAATAAAGATTGATATAAAAGCATGATGCAAAATGGACGTATCATGTTGCTTGTGCATTGCACCGTGGTTGATTGTCGTTTCCTTGCTTGTGTTCTTGCTTTGGGTAGAGCCGGGAGATGAGTACGTGATGAGGAACCTGTTGAGTACGCTTTCGAGGATCAAGCTTTCGACAACTCTGAGAACTTTGCACGCAAGATGACCATACCCTCGAAATCACTTCTATCTTTGCTTGCTAGTTGTCCGCTCTATTGCTATGTTGCGCTACCTACCACTTGTTATATCATGCCTCCCATATTGCCATGTCAAGCCTCTAACCCACCTTTCCTAGCAAACTTTTGTTTGGCTATGTTACCGCTTTTGCTCAGCCCCTCTTATAGCGTTGCTAGTTGCAGGTGTAGCTGAAATTTGTTCCATGTTGGAACATGGATATGTTGGGATATCATTATTATATCTTATTTACTTTAATGCATCTATATACTTGGTAAAGGATGGAAGGCTCAGCCTTATGCCTGGTGTTTTGTTCCACTCTTGCCTCCCTAGTTTCCGTCATACCGGTGTTATGTTCCTTGATTTTGCGTTCCTTATGCGGTTGGGTGTTATGGGAGCCCCTTGACAGTTTGCTTTGAATAAAACTCCTCCAGCAAGGCCCAACCTTGGCTTTACCATTTCCTTCACCACCACCTATACTTTTCCCTTGGGAGTCGCGCTCCTAAGGGCCATCTTTATTTTAACCCCCCGGGCCAGTGCTTCTCTAAGTGTTGGTCCGAACCAGATCCACTTGCAGCGCCACCTCGGGGAAACTTGAGGGCTGATTTTAGTTGTACGTAGTGTTCATCTGGTGTTGCCCTGAGAACGAGATATGTGCAACTCCTATCGGGATGTCGGCACATCGGGCGGTCTTGCTGGTCTTGTTTTACCATTGTCGAAATGTCTTGTAACCGGGATACCGAGACTGATTGGGTCTTCCAGGGAGAAGGAATATCCTTCGTTGATCATGAGAGCTTGTGATGGGCTAAGTTGGGACACCCCTGCAGGGTATAAACTTTTGAGAGCCGTGCCCACGGTTATGTGGCAGATGGGAATTTGTTAATATCCGGTTGTAGAGAACTTGACACTTAACTTAATTAAAATGAACCAACCGCGTGTGTAGCCATGATGGTCTCTTTCCGGCGGAGTCCGGGAAGTGAACACAGTCTTGTGTTATGCTTGAACATAAGTAGTTTCAGGATCACTTCTTGATCACTTCTAGTTCATCAACCGTTGCGTTGCTTCTCTTCTCGCTCTTATTTGCGTATGTTAGCCACCATATATGCTAGTGCTTGCTGTAGCTCCACCTCACTACCCCTTTCCTACCCATAAGCTTAAATAGTCTTGATCTCGCGGGTGTGAGATTGCTGAGTCCTCGTGACTCACAGATACTTCCAAACAGTTGCAGGTGCCGATGAACCAGTGCGGGTGACGCAACCCAGCTCAAGTGGGAGCTCGATGAAGATCTTGATCGTTGTTTTGTTTCTTTTCTGGATGATCAGTTGTGGAGCACAGTTGGGATGATCGGGGATCTAGCATTTGGGGTTGTCTTTCTTTATTTTGGTTCCGTAGTTGGACCTTTGTTTGTACTTTGGATGATGTATGGATTATTTATGTATTGTGTGAAGTGGCGATTGTAAGCCAACTCTTTATCCCTTTCTTATTCAGTACATGGGATGTGTGAAGATTACCCCTCTTGCGACAAAACTACCATGCAGCTATGCCTCTAAATCGCGCCCCGGCACGTGAGAGATATAACCGCATTGTGGGTGTTACATCCGGCCCATATCCAATAGGTCAGACGCCCGAGGACCCCTTAGTCCAGGACTCCCTTAGTAGCCCCCGAACCAGGCTTCAATGACGAGGTGTTCAGCGTGCAGATAGTCTTCGGCATTGCAAGGCGGGTTCTTCCTCCTATGAATTTAAAGTGATGTATTCGGCTGTCCATTTAATGTCGTTCCCCTCGGCTTCCGTGCCTTCCTGATTTCAGCCTCCACGTGTCGAGTGAATACAAGAGGTCGGGGTATTCATATACCACCCTGACCGTACCAGAAAGGTGCCTATTTAAAGAGAATAGATATCAGATCCCTTCCAAATCCCACAGAAGAAATCCTCAGAACTTGTGGAGCAGAACCACCCCAACATGGCTAGCTCTCCCAGCTCTTCCTCTCGTCCCCACAACTCCGAAAAGGGTGAATGGGAGAGATGTTCTATATCTCACAATCAGCTAGTGAAGCTGCAAAAACAGGGCTTTCTTCCTCCCGCGGATTTGGTCCCCGTACGAGCAGGGATGACGTCCTTCAATGGCGGGGCTCAAGCGGAGAACTTCCCCAATCCGTTCAGGTGGGAACGAGTATGCTTCGTCCCCTTCTTGTTAAGAGGTGTCAGATTTCCGATCCATCCCTTCCTCCAAGGTCTGCTGGAGTATTATGGCCTCCAACTGCATAGTCTCACTCCTGCCTCCAGCCTGCATATTGCGGGTTATGTCGCTCTATGCGAGCTATTCCTGGGCTGTGAGGCCCATTTCGATTTATGGAGAAGACTGTTCTGCCTCGTCCCTTGTAATCAAGGAGGGTCAATTTTTGAAGTGGGGTGAGCCGAAGTGTGGCACATCGTTGGGACCGGATAACTGTCCGGCACGCTGAAGAAGGCTTCCGAAGAGTGGCCTTCCGAATGGTTCTATATCGACGACTTCGCTCTTCCCGACCCCGTCCGTATGGGCCTCCCCGAATTTTCAAGTGCTCCGTTGAAGAAACACCATAGCTGGTGTCCTTAGAGCCTCGAGGAAGAGGATAATGCAGAGATCAGCCTACTGCTGGGCAAGATTAAGATGCTTGCCTAGTCCGGTTTGTCAATAGTCGAGGTAATGGCGATCTCCATAGCGCGGGGGGTCCAACCACTCCAACATAAAGGGCTGCCCATGTGGCACTACAATGGGGAAGACGACGCCTCGCGCTACGGACGGAAGGGCCCAAAGACCCCCGCCGCTCTGGCCAAAATACTGGTCGAACTGTATAAAGGGGAGAAGGAGGAGTTCACCCGTCTCCAATATCGAGACGGATTTTCCATGTATAACCCTCCTAGCTAGGTAAGCTCTAACTCCACTGTTTTACTTCTCTTCCTGAATTATTCTTGACATGTAGTATCCTATTTGCTTATAACAGGGAATGGCGAAAGGTTGTCGAGGAGATCCATGACCCCGCCCCTCAGCCAGAGAATTGCAACCGGGATCTTGACCCCGAATATGAAGAAGATCCGGACATATTTGAGGAGCTCGAGGACGGAATATTCTATCAGACGAGCTATGACGGTACGGATGTACCTATCATCGCCGATTACCCCGGCCTCCTTCCCGCTTCACATGTAAGTAATTTGAAAGGCACTTTCTTTGAAAGAGCTCCCTTACTATGCCTCACCCACCACACTATTCCGTGTTCCAAAGGGGAGGCGCTCAGCGCCACAACATGCACCAGAAGCATCTCTGAGGAGAGCAGCGTCCACACCTGGTGCATCTTCAAAGAGGAAGGCAAACGATAACACGGCAGAACCCTCGTTAAAGAGGTAAGGCTTTTCTTTTCAAGAATACCCTTTCTGATCGTCACATCAAACTGTAATGCCATTCGCCGCATTCTATCAGGAAAAGCATCCGCCGGACTGTGTCCGGGGATGTGCCTGAACGTGCCTCCATGAGTCAGGTTCCAGACCCTGCCCAAAGGACGAGGGCTGACACGGGAGAGGCACTGAACCGTCATTCCACAGAGGATTCAGAGGATATGTCTGTCATGAACTCTGAAGTGGAGAGCGCTATGAATCATCATCATCGGAGGGCCATTCTTTGTAATCCCGGTTTTTCAAAAGAGGCATTTGATGCCTTTAAGTAGGCCGATGCATACATCTGAGCTGCTCGGGATGGTCTTGTCCGAGCCACAGACCAACATGTGAAAGATATGCGGGTAAGCGTAGATTTAATAATCATACACCAGTAGCCCCCGAGACTTAAAGTAGTTGATACAACTGATTTAAGGATCAATGTATAACCAGGTGCTTATGGAGAAGAACAGTCTGTTATCTCAGGAGCTAGAAAAGTGTCAGACCCAGCTAGCCGCTGCCAATGCCGAACTGGAGAAATCCAGGAAGGCATCTCCTGGTAATGTTTCCCTCCATCGAGAAAACATAATAGTATACCAATAATGCTAGCACGGTTGCTTACCTCTTAATAGGATCATTAGGTCAACTGCAAGAAAATCTGGAAGCCACTCAAAGCGGAGAACGAGGAGCCAAAAAACTGTTAGCCGCAGGCGAGCGTGCACTAGCAAAGGTCGTTGTGGAGAAAAACAAGCTCCGAGATTCAAATACCCAACTGGGTGAGGAACTGAAAGATGTACGGGCCCAGTTGGCAGACTCTGTAAAGGAGAATAAAAGGCTGCGAGGCGGCATATTCAGTATGTCGTCGAACTTACCTTCGAATAATTCTGAGGCAGAAAGGACTGATATAGTTATATCTGCAGGTATACTGACTGGTCGTCCCAAAGAGGAGATGTCCGGATCTTCGAGTGGTCTTATACAAGAGCTGTCGCAGGTGCACGAGCAAGCTCGACAAGCGATGCAAAGTGTTGCCAAGGCCCTATGTCCATCCGCCTCCCCTCCGGGAAAGATGGAGGAGCTGATACAGCTATTCAAGGGAGCGCGGCGGTGCTTTCGACTGTGGAAGATATCGGCCTATCGGGAAGGTGCATGGGAAGCCTGGGCACATGGTGAAAACACGGTATACCAAGCTTGATCCGAATCATATGTCTCGGGTCGGACCTCTAGGGTCAAATGGAAAAGAAGTTCCCATTAATTTGGTATATGACCAAGTAGAAGTAGCCGCCAAGTATTCCTAGCAGGATTGTAAATTAGACCGCCTGCTGGACGGCATAGAGGAGGAAAATTTTGAGTCCTAGTGACTATGTACTTCCCTTGACATATGTGACTCTAGCTGAATTATAAAAACAATTTTCATGGCAGACCTTTTCGCTTCAATCTCTGGACCTGAAGGTGCGGAGTGTTTCCGAATACCTTAGCGGTAAAATAGACCGTGGTATGCGTGGGAACCAGGCGTAGGGGTCATAGTTTCTTGAACAGACAATGTGTATCCGGCTAGTTATGTTATATTACATTATGATTGTAAGAAACATCTTCCAGGGAGAATAGTTCCATTAGGGGTTCCTTTCCCTAGGTGTGCATGCATTAAAATGCATGTCCGAACTGAGATTGATAACAGTATAGTATAGATAGTCATCCGGGGGTTCATAATGGAAGGAATATACAGCATCTTTAGTCCGCCGACCGAATATTCTCTTAAGAACGCTAGCTTTCGGCTTCACCCAGTCTGAGGTACCCATTGGGATGACCCGACAGTAACAATCGCAGAGGTGCTCCCTTTATGCCCTAGCCGAACTAACGGGAATGTAGGGCATAAGCACAGGAGCCAGGCAACCCAGCCTAGCTAAAACTTAAGTCATATCGATGCATATAATGGTGAAGAAAAGGTACATATGAGAAAAACACATATGTGATGAGCTTGATGCTCGGAAAATAAGCTTCTGTCCGGGAAGCCCCATGGTATAGTGGACGTACATTCTCAAGGATGTGTACATCACAGGTGCACGATTTAGCTGTGCGAAAGAGTTTAAGTTCTAGGGAAAAGAAAAATTGAAAAGAGAAGAAAAAATAAAGGAGACAAGTGGCAGAAGGAGACAAACACATAGTTCGGCGCTAGGCATAGAATCTTCGGAGTCTGGCCGCATTCTAGGGGTTCGGCTCTAGGCGATTGTCTGATGCAGCACGCAGGCGGTATGCTCCTCCCGTGAGAACCTCGTCAATTATGAAGGGACCCTCCCACTTGGGCTTGAGTTTGTCCTTTTTCTTCTTCGGCAAGCGTAAGACGAGTTCGCCGACATTATAAGTCTTGGCCCATACTTCTCTGCTTTGGTATCTTTGGGTCTGCTGTTGTTAAAATGCGGAACGAGCTTTTGCAACATCGTGCTCCTCCTCTAGGGTATCTAGGTTATCCTACCAATCAAGCTCGGCCAATCTATCTTTGTACATGCACACTCGAGGTGAGTCATGGATAATATCACAGGGCAACACAAATTCCGCACCGTACACCATGAAGAAAGGTGTATATCCAGTAGTGCGGTTGGGCGTGGTCCACAGCCCCCAGAGTACAGAGTCAAGCTCCTCAACCCAGTGCTTGTCTGATTCTTTCAAAGACCGCACTAGCCTAGGTTTGATGCCGCTAATAATAAGACCATTAGCCCGTTCAGCTTGACCGTTTGTTTGCGGGTGATAGATAGAGGCGTAATCAAGCTTAATGCCCAGATTAGCACACCAAGTTTTCACCTCATCGGCTGTGAAATTGGAGCCGTTATCAGTGATGATGCTGTGTGGAACACCATAACGGTGCACCACGCCGGATATGAAGTCTATTACTGGCCCCGCCTCGGCCGTTTTGACTTGTTTGGCCTCTATCCACTTAGTGAATTTATCCACCATGACCAGCAAATACTTTTTCTTATGGCTTCCTCCTTTAAGGGGTCCGACCGTATCGAGCCCCCAGACCACGAAAGGCCAAATGATGGGGATCGTTTGTAGAGCGGTGGGGGGCATGTGACTTTGGTTGGCGAATAGCTGGCATCCGATGCAACGTTGGACAAGGTGATGTGCATCTGCTTGGGTCGTCGGCCAGTAAAAGCATGTACGGAAGGCCTTGCTAACAAGGGCCCGAGCTGCAGCGTGGTGACCATCGAGTCCGGCGTGAATTTCAGCCAAGTGTTTCTGCCCCTCTTCCGCCGAGATACATCTTTGAAGAACTCCGGTAGCGGTTTTCTTGTAGAGCTCTCCTTCATGAACCTTGTAGGCATTTGAGCGCCGAACAATGCCGCGAGCCTCATTCTAGTCCTCCGGGAGTTCTTTCCTATTAAGGTAGGCTAAGAAGGGTTCGGTCCATGGGGCAATGACTGCCATGATTAGATGGGACGACGGTGTTATTTCGGTGGCTGAGCCCCCGATTATATCATTGTGTTCGGAGGCCGGGGTTGTGTTCGGATCCGGACTGGTCTTACCACTCTCCCGTTGCCACACCACAGACGGCTTAAAGAGCCTTTGCGGAAAGATATTAGGTGGGACGGGGTCGCGCTTGGCGCCAATACGAGCGAGGACGTCCGCCGCTTGATTGCTTTCTCGAGCCACGTGATGAAACTCAAGCCCCTCGAATCGAGCCGACATTTTTAGGACAGCGTTGCGGTAAGCTGCCATCTTCGGATCTTTGGCATCAAAATCTCCATTTATTTGAGATATTGCGAGGTTTGAGTCCCCACACACTTCCAGGCGTTGTATGCCCATAGAGACAGCCATCCAGAGGCCATGTAATAAGGCCTTGTATTCGGCTGCATTGTTGGAGTTTGTGTATAATATTTGGAGTACGTACTGGACTACCTCTCCAGTGGGGGACGTTAAAACAACGCCCGCTCCTTGTCCTGCCAGCATTTTGGAACCATCGAAATACATAACCCAATTGGAATATGTGCCGTACTCTTTAGGGAGTTCGGCCTCTATCCATTCAGCGACGAAGTCCGCTAGTACTTGGGATTTGATGCCTCGGCGCGGTTTGTATGTTATGTCGAACGGAAGGAGCTCAATGGCCCATTTGGCTATCCGGCCTATAGCATCACGGTTGTTTATTATATCACTGAGTGATACTTCGGAAGCCATCATGATAGAACATTCTTGGAAGTAGTGTCGTAGCTTTCGGGATGAAATGAAAACCTCATATGCTATCTTTTGATAATGAGGGTACCGGGATTTGCATGGTGTGAGTACGGTGGATACATAATATACCGGCTTCTGAAGTGGGAATTTATGTCCGTCCTGCTCTCGTTCCACGACGAGCACGGCGCTCACCACCTGGTGTGTTGACGATATGCATAATAGCATGGGTTCGCCGACATTTGGTGCGGCCAGGATTGGGTTGCTTGTCAGAAGGGTTTTTATTTCTTCCAGTCCGGCTGTTGGCACATCCGTCCACTCGAAGTGATCGATGCGCTGGAGGAGGCGATACAATGGCAATGCTTTCCCCCCAATCTGGAGATAAAGCGGCTTAAAGCTGCCATGCACCCAGTGAGTTTTTGGACCTGTTTAAGGTCCGTTGGTGTGACTAATTGCGACAAGGCTCGGATTTTGGCTGGATTTGCTTCAATTCCTCTATTGGAAACGATGAAGCCTAGCAGCTTTCCAGCAGGAACGCCGAAAACACACTTTTCCGGATTGAGCTTTATGTCATATGCACGAAGGTTATCGAATGTAAGACGTAAATCGTCTATTAGTGAGTCGACGTGCCTAGTTTTAATGATGACATCATCCACGTATGCTTCAACTGTCTTGCCGATCTATTTCTCCAGGCATGTTTAAATCATGCGTTGGTAGGTGGCCCCTGCATTTTTGAGCCCGAAGGGCATGGTGTTGAAGCAGATTGGCCCATATGGGGTAATGAATGCCGTTGCGGCTTGATCGGACTCCTTCATTTTGATTTGATGGTATCCGGAATATGCGTCGAGGAAGCATAACGAATCGTGTCCTGCGGTGGCATCGATAATTTGGTCGATGCGGGGGAGGGGGAAGGGATCCTTAGGGCAGGCCTTATTGAGGTCTTTGAAATCGACGCAGAGGCGCCAGGATTTATCCTTCTTTGGCACCATGACAAGGTTTGCTAGCCAGTCCGGGTGTTTTATTTCTCTAATGAGTCTGGCCTCGATTAGCTTGGCTAGCTCCTCCCCCATCGCTTGATGTTTGGGTTCAGAAAAACGCCGCAGTGTTTGTTTGACTGGTTTAAATCCCTTCAATATGTTAAGGCTGTGTTTGGCCAATCTGCCTAGGATTCCTAGCATATCAGAAGGGTGCCTGGCAAATATATCCTAGTTTTCGCGCAGAAATTCTCGTAGTGCGGTGTCGACCGTTGGGTCTAGTTGTGCCCCAATAGATGCTGTCTTCTTGGGGTCCATTGGATGGACTTGGAATTTGACTATTTCTTCTGCTGGTTTGAAGGAGGTGGATTTGGGTCGTTTGTCCAGGATTATGTCCTCCTTATCCACAATGGAGCGTAAATTGGTTAATTCTTTGGCCGCGAGGGCTTTAGATAATGCCTCAAGGGCCAGCGATGCGGTTTTGTTTTTGGCGCAGAGTGCTATGTCTGGATCACTAGCGAGAGTGATTATGCCATTGGGCCCTAGCATCTTGAGCTTCATATACCCATAGTGAGGTATAGCCTGGAAGCGTGTAAATGCATCCCGCCCCAATAGGGCGTGATATCCGCTGTTGAAAGGGGCCACTTGGAAGGTTAGTTCTTCGGTCCGATAGTTCTCCGGTGTGCTGAACACTACGTCGAGTGTGATCTTTCCCGTGCATCGCGCCTCCCGACTAAGAATAATTCCCCGGAAGGTCGTGCTACTTTACTTGATGCGGCTCCTATCTATTTCCATTTTACTGAGTGTATCCTCGTAGATGAGATTTAGTCCGCTGCCGCCATCCATGAGAACCTTGGTGATTCGGAAGCCGTCCATGATCTGACTGAGGATCAAGGAGGTTGGTGCATGAATTGTCCTGAATTTTGGTTCATCCTCGACATTGAAAGTTATGGCCGTGTCGTTCCAAGGGTTTGTTGCTGCAATTTGGCAGACTTCGGCAAGGTTGCGGACTGCCCTTTTACACTTATTGTTTGAAGAGAAGGTCTCGAAGACCGTCAGTACTCTGGGTCATCGTCTTTTGGAGTATATTGCTCTGGGTTATTTTTGGTGAGGATATCCTCGCCGCTCTTGGCCACCTGCCTTAGTATCCAACATGCTCTAAGGTTGTGAGTTGATATAGTATCCGGTGTCGTGTGTAGCTTGCATGGTCCATCGAGCCATCCCTCCAAAATGGTTCCGCGTCCCATAATGGGCTTATATTTCTTTGTTATTGGGCCGGGCGTGCCACTAGGGTGCGTCCTTTTCACCTTAACGAGGGGTTGGGTGGAAACCGGCGGTTCCCAGCCGGCTGCCTGAGTTTTCTAGGCGCTTTCCATTATGCAGTAGTTGTATACTATGGTTGCCAAGTCTGCGAAGCATGATATGCGACGACGGTTGATGGCATTGAGGATTCCATCATCCGTGCATTTGCTGCGGAACGTTGTGATCGCGTCTTCGTCGTGGCAATCTTTAATCTTATCTTTGATGAGGAGGAATCTGACCCAGAAGTGGTGGGCCGTTTCCTTATACTGCTGTCATTTGCCGCTGAGAGCGCTTATGTCTGGGTGGGTGGGTGGATTGAAGTCCAAACCCTGACCCAAATTAGGATCCGGAGTTTGAAGAATCTCCGGATTTGGTAGTTCGGGCTCCGGGATGTCAGCTGATTTTTTAGGCTTGTCATCCGATTCTATGTTCGGAGGACAGGACCTGTATTTCTACAGGTAAGTGTTCGGCTCTTCAAGTTTGGAGATCCGAACGTAGTTCGTCCTTAATATAGAGGAAAAGTTGTCGTCTTGCTCCTCTACTACCGCTATTTGATTGGTGGTCGGCGGAGTTTTAATTTCTCTCTGGTCGGGTTTAAGCCCAATCTGATCATAGTCCGTGGCGACTCCCAGGGCGGCGATGCAATCTAGGAGCTCATTTAAAGACAACAACTCCGCCGGATCCATCTGCTTGGAGTACTTAGAGTCAACTGAAGAGGATTTTCGATGACCCGAGAAGTCATCGTCGGCTTAATGGCCGAACCGGCGGTCATAATGAAGCCGCCCAGCCGGAGGGTTTGGCCTGGGGCCAGTGTTCCTTCGGAGGTGATGTTGTCCTTGAGAACAAGGCAAGTCATAGATCCTATCTTTTGACGGCACAGTGGAACTCTCAATGAAAGCAACAATGTCGGTGTCAAAACCGGCGGATCTCGGGTAGGGGGTCCCTGTGACGCCCCGAGACCGTTGCGCCAGGTGTCTTCCAGTTATTCTCTATTGTTGCCTTGTCATTTGTTTGCGTGTCATGCATTTCATATCATGTCATCATGTGCATCGCATTTGCATACGTGTTCGTCTCATGCATCCGAGCATTTTCCCCGTTGTCTGTTTTGCATTCCGACACCCCTATGTCCTCCGGCGCCCCCTTTTGTCTCTTTTCGTGAGCGGGTGTTAAACATTCTCGGAGTGGACCCAGATTTGCCAAGCGGCCTTGGTACACCACCGGTAGACCGCCTGTCAAGTTTCGTGCCATTTGGAGTCCGTTTGATACTCCAACGGTTAACCGAGGAACCGTAAAGGCCTCGTGTGTGTTGCAGCCCAACACCCTCCAAAGTGGCCCAAAACTCATCCAAACCCCCTCCATCCTCTCGGTCGTTCGATCACGATCGCGTGGCCGAAAACCGCACCTTATTTGGACTCTCCTAGCTCCCAGAATCTATAAATAGGCCTCCCCCTCCGAAAATTCGCAGTCTAACCCTAGTCCTCTTCCTCCTCGCGCCGCCGGACATGTCCATCCCGTCGCCAGACATGTCCACCGCTGCTGAGCTCAAGTGGGAGCTCGATGAAGATCTTGTTCGTTGTGTTGTTTAGTTTTCCTTTTGATCAGTAGTGGAGCCCAGTCGGGGCGATCGGGGATATAGCATTAGGGGTTGTCTTCTTTTATTTTGATTCCATAGTCAGACCTTGATTGTATTCTGGATGATGTAATGCTATATTCATGTATTGTGTGAAGTGGCGATTGTAAGCCAACTCTTTATCCCTTTCTTATTCAGTACATGGGATATGTAAAGATTACCCCTCTTGTGACATGCCTACTATGCGGTTATGCCTCTAAGTCGTGCTCCGACACATGGGAGATATAGCCGCATCGTGGGTGTTACAAGTTGGTAACCAGAGCCTTCCCCGACTTAGGAGCCCCCTGCTTGATCGAATCGCTGGCGTTGTTGAGTCTAGAACAAAATGTTTTGAGTCTTAGGATTATATATATCAGAGAGTAGGATTCTTTTTACTCCTCAGTCCCTTCGTCGCTCTGGTGAGGCCTCCTGACGTAGAGTTTTGACTCTTCTCTTCTCAAATTTCACTAATTTTTTTAGGATCACGCGGGTATCTTTGAATCGTTCCGATAGTTTTGTGACGAGAACATTGTTCTTGGTGCCTCCTGACATTTAGGGGTTGTGGCAGTGTCCCGGGGATTTGAGCTCCAAGGTGTTGTCGTCACAATTTTATCGTTGCAGTTCTGGAATACCTGAGTTTCACCGACATCAAAAATCTCTTTTATGTAGTTGTTGGTGAGATAACCTCGACGCCACCTAGTACTGGGGCGGGAGTTCGAGAGTATTGCCATAACTCATATAACAGATGCTTTTCGAAGGTTGAGGTAAATGATTTCCAAAGGTTTCTTGGTTATGTGTTGAAGGATGGATACAACTGGATGTAGGATTTGCTAGTTTTGGGTGAGATATTATGCTTCCCCTGTATCCCCAACACCTGATTGCATAACCAGAAAGTTTTGGGAGTTTATAAGTGGGAATTCAAGTAGCTCCTAGAATATCTTTCCAACAGACACTTGATACGATATGGGATCTATCATATGTTTGTTTCCGGCTCATTCTGCAAGCCAATCCTTTGTTTTGTTTTGAGTTGTGGTATTCGAGTTGCTTCAATGTCAAGTGTTGATTCCATACCTTTCCTAAGCGGTGTTCTCATATTTCTGTGGGAGTACTAATCCTTCATGATAATCGAGATTGTCATGTAAACCCTTTTCAACCGAAGTGCTTCTCTTCAAGTGGATCCGATCATTTTCAACATCCGCAACATCAACTCTAAGTTTTCTCAACGGTGTTTGTTTCATCCGTCCAAAGTTGTCCTTGTTTTTCCCGCCCTCTCACCCTTGTTTCTTCAAGGACTCAGATTTCTGAATCAAGTATCATTTTATTGATAGGAAGTCTCTTCATTCTTGTCTTTCAATGTTTTACCCGGTGGTTCTCATGAAGATGCTCTATAAGTTCATCATTATTCATTCTTTTCTTCTCCGGTGGATTCAATTCAAGCTTTTGGTGTTGATCATATCCCTTTTCCTCGTTTCAAATACCTTCTCATGCCGGTGCACCTCATAATCATTCACTTCTCGCTATTCATTTGTTCGGGAGTGTTGAAGACATCTTAGAAGACTCATCTTTTCATTCAAGATCCGTTCAACCTATTTTGAGGTTGTTATCTCATTCAAGCCATTTAATTAAACTGACGCAATCTCTCTTTTAAATCATTCAATGGTGTATCTTTGAGTGGTCCCTAACCCACAGGTCCTTCCCAGGATCTTACCTGACTCTTCTAATTTTCCCGGAGCTACTCTCAAATTCTTTTCCAAGTTTGACATAAGAATGAATTCTCATCAGTCATATGTTTTTCTCTAAGATCTTTCAAATTCTTTTCGTTGTTGGTTTAACCTTTCTAATTTCCATTCCGGAGTGCCTCAACAATTCAAGGTGGCATTTCTCATCATCATTATCAACATTTGAAGACCGAAGAAGAGTTCCTCTTAAATCCTTATCCGTTCTCTTGAAGATTCTTGGTGCTAGCTTTACGCCATCCTCTCATAATTGTTTTTTATTGTGAGAATTCTTTTCACCCATACAGGGCATTTCATGAGTTGTTTCCATTTCTTTCCTTCGAAGGCCATTTTTTCAAATATTATTCATTCCAGCTTTCAGCTCTCGTTCTCCAAATCTTACCGGTGCATCGTTCAAATATCCTCTAATCAGTTCAGGATCTCTTCGTTCTCATGTATCTAAATGCTAGCAAGTATCTTCATTCGTTTTCCAATTCTTCCCGATGAATTGTGCCTTTGCTACTTCCATTTTCAATTCTTACGGTGGTTCATTCAAGACTTCTCTTCCTTCGTTATCATATCAATTTATTCGTTGTTTCAAGCCTACCAGTGGATCCACCTAGACCTTATTCAAGTTTAGGCTATATCTCTATTAATCCTTTTTCAACGAGAATAAGTAGTATGCCAAATCTGTTTTCTCGTCATCAATTTAATTGGTTAAGGATATGCATAACATAATTCTTATTCTTGTTTCATCGAAGTGATCTAATTCTGTATTCCGGAGGCTCACCAAATTCTCGGTTTCACTTGATTCATCTTTTCTTTTCCCGGAGTTCCAAGCTCTCTCAATTTTCTCATCATGAAGATCCATCTAATCATTACAAGGCTTCACCTTGTGTTTTCAACTTCTCTTTCTTTCTATCATCCTTGTTTACCGGAGTTCTTCATGGAGGTTCTACATGATGGTTCATCAAGGATTTAATTCCTTCTCGGAGTGTTCATTGAGATTCTTTTCAGAGGAGCTCAAGCATTCTTCATCTTGCAATCCGGAGTGCAATTGTTCTCCCTTATCTTTTGAGGTGGTAATATATCATTCTTCTTTCACAAAAATGAGGTGTTTAAACCCATCATTTTCTTCCATGGAGTTATCTTGGTATAAATTTCACCTAAAACCTTCCCATTGGGAATGTTGCTCCTTGTGGTGATTACCTATGATCCAAGTTTTTTCTTATCACCTTGATGGAAGAAGCTTTTATTTTTTCTAGCTCCCAATCAAATCTTTTCGGTGAGTGGCAGGTTGTCACCTCATAATTTGGAGATGTCTTCTATAAGCCCACATCAAGCTTATCCTTTCGTTGTTGATAATCCAACAACTCCATTCTATCATTTGTTGCAAGCGTGCTCTCTCAAGATCTTATTTCCCTTCGTTCATTCTACTTCCTTTCGTTCATTTCTTTCGGAGGCATTGTGATGTTGCTCTCTTCAACCAATTATCTTGTTTTCCCCAAGATCATGTTCTTTCATTGCGTATACTTTAAAACCAGAGTTTTGTATCCTCTGCTCAAGTTCTTTTTGTCTTATCAAGTCTTGCATCTTGTTTCAACCGGAGTGCTTGCATCTACTTCTTGTCCATTGTAACCTTTTCTTATGTATTTCAACCCACAAGGTTCCTGTATTGTTCCTTGTTCCTCTTTCCTAACTGAGTGTTTTCAACTTTGTTCATCTTTGTTGCTTTCTTTCTTTCAATTTGTTCAACCTCTCAAGGTTCTTTGGTTTCACTCGTTTGTCAAAGAAGCAACTTAGTTTTATCTCTTCTCTTTCTCTTCCGTTTTCCCTCCGGTGCCATCCTAGATCTCGGGACGAGATCCTCTCGTAGTGGTGGAGTGTTGTGACGCCCCGAGACCGTTGCGCCAGGTGTCTTCCAGTTATTCATTGTTGTTGCCTTGTCATTTGTTTGCGTGTCATGCATTTCATATCATGTCATCATGTGCATCGCATTTGCATACGTGTTCGTCTCATGCATCTGAGCATTTTCCCCGTTGTCCATTTTGCATACCGACACTCCTATGTCCTCCGACGCCCCTTTTTGTCTCTTTTCGTGAGCGGGTGTTAAACATTCTCAGAGTGGACCGGGATTTGCCAAGCGGCCTTGGTACACCACCGGTAGACCGCTTGTCAAGTTTCATGACATTTGGAGTCCGTTTGATACTCCAACAGTTAACCGAGGAACAGTAAAGGCCTCATGTGTGTTGCAGCCCAACACCCCTCTAAAGTGTCCCAAAACCCATCCAAACCCCCTCCATCCTCTTGGCCGTTCGATCATTTGGACTCTCCTAGCTCCCAGAATCTATAAATAGGCCCCCCTCTAAAAATTCATAGTCTAACCCTAGTCCTCTTCCTCCTCGCGCCGCCGGACATGTCCATCCCGTCGCCGGACATGTCCACCGCCGCTGAGCTCAAGTGGGAGCTCGATGAAGATCTTGTTTGTTGTGTTGTTTACTTTTCCTTTTGATCAGTAGTGGAGCCCAGTCGGGGCGATCGGGGATCTAGTATTAGGGGTTGTCTTCTTTTATTTTGGTTCCGTAGTCGGACCTTGATTGTATTCTGGATGATGTAATGCTATATTCATGTATTATCTGAAGTGGAGATTGTAAGCCAACTCTTTATCCCTTTCTTATTCAGTACATGGGATGTGTAAAGATTACCCCTCTTGCGACATGCCTACTATGCGGTTATGCCTCTAAGTCGTGCTCCGACACGTGGGAGATATAGCCGCATCGTGGGTGTTACAGTCCCGAACTATGTGTCTAGGATCGATGGTAACAGGAGACGGGGGACACAATGTTTACCTAGGTTCGGGCCCTCTCTATGGAGGTAATACCCTACTTCCTGCTTGATTGATCTTGATGAATATGAGTATTACAAGAGTTGATCTACCACGAGATCGTAATGACTAAACCCTAAAAGTCTAGTTTGGCTATGATTATGAGGATCTATCTATGGACCTAGCCCTCTGGTTTATATAGGCACACGAGGGATCTAGGGTTACGCAAGGTCGGTTACAGAGAAAGGAATATTCAAAGTTGGTCGTCGAGCTTGCCTTCCACGCCAGGGAGAGTCTTATCCGGACACGGGTAGAGTCCTCGGTCTTCGTATCTTCACGGCCCATTAGTCAGGCCCATATCCAATAGGTCGGACGCCCGAGGACCCCTTAGTCCAGGACTCCCTCACTCTGAACCAGTCTTCAATGACGACGTGTCCGGTGCACAAATTGTCTTCGGCAGTGCAAGGAGGGTTCCTCCTTCGCAGATCTCCAAGCATCTGAACCAAAGGATTGTATTCGGATTTACATCTTCAGTCTTCGGTCTTCGGCTTTACATAAAATGTTATATCCTTCGGCTTCAGCTCCCACTTGTCAGACGAATACGAAGGGTCTAAGCATTTTTACACATAACACCCGGGCCATGTAAGGAAGGCATCTATTTAAGGAGATTGAATCTCAGATGCCATTCCACACCAGGCGGAAAATCCTTAGATCTTGTCACAAGAAACCACACAAACATGGCCAGCGCTCCCAGTTATTCTTCCCATCCCCACGATCCCTAAAAAGGCAATTGGGAGAGCTGTTCTGTATCCCACGCCCAGCTGACCAAGCTCCGGATGCAGGGATATCTCCCCTGCGGGATCTAGTCCCTGTTCGGGCGGGATTAACCTCTTTTACCGGTGAAGCCTTGGCAGAAAATTTCCCTAATCATTCAGAAGGGGAGCGAGTGTGCTTCGTTTCCTTTTTATTAAGAGGCGTTGGATTTCCAATCCATCCTTTCCTCCGAGGTCACCTGGAGTACTATGGCCTCCAGCTGCACAACCTTAAGCCAGGCTCCATTCTGCACATCGCGGGCTTCATCGCTGTTTGCGAGTTGTTCCTAGGCTGTGAGGCCCATTTTGAATTATGGAGGAAGCTTTTCTGCCCCGTCCCTCACTCCCAAAAGGGATCCATATTCGAGGTGGGCAGCGCCGAAGTGTGGCATATAGCCGGGACAGGATACCTATCCGGCACTATGAAGAAGGCATCCGAAGAGTGGCCCTCGGAGTGCTTTTATATTAAAGATGTCGTACTATCTGACCCAATCTGACGAGGCCTACCCGCGTTTTCCAATGCTCCGTTAAATAAGCGCCACAACTGGCACTACAAAAAATACACTTCCGTGATGATACATGTTTGTCACAGTAGGTCACGTTTTCTGTCATGCATGTACATCCATGACAAATTATGACAGAATCAAGATAGTCATACATGTGCTGTCATAGAAGTGTTCCATGACATTACCAAAATTATCATCACAGGAGTGTCCACTTCCATGACGATAAATCACGCGTCATGGAAGTGCTTTCGTCAAGCGTGACCGATACATGGCATCCACCGTAATGGGTCGCCGTTAAGATATCAGGTCCAGTTTTGGATCCGATAACCCGCTAACAGCCCGGACCAATGAGGATTTTCCACATGTAAAATTCTCATTGCCGGAGGAAACATGTGTTGGCTCACCGTTGGGACATATGTCATCCATTCATTGGACAGGAGGCACCTATGATACGCCGACACGTGGCACGACCCAACAGATGCCCATTCCGGTGAAAAGGCCGACTCATTTGACTTGGTCAAAAGGTAACGGACCGGCCCACGGAAAGCCTGTTAACGGCCTATTCGTATATAGCCCATTTACGACTAGCTAACTCACGACCCTTTACGGCCTATGGGAATTAAGCCCAGTAGCTTCATTTGGGCCGTCCAATATGATTCCAGCCCGTTGTAACTTCCGGACCATGTATGGCCCATGATGTCTTTCGGCCCATATGAGGCCATTTGTAACTCTTGGCCCATTAACGGCCTGTGGTGAATCTGGCCTGCGATGAACAGTGTACCACTTTATACCTATTAATGGCCCATTATTCCATTGGGCCGTTTCCCACCCGTGTTATCTTTCGGCCTTCTTAGGTCCCATTTATTCTTGGGCTCATTTCCAGCATTCGGTTACTTATGGCCCGTCATTGGCCTTTTCTGCTTGTGGGCCAAATTCAGCTCGTGGTTACAATCGGCCCATTTGCGGCCAGTTAATCTGTTGGGCAGTTTTCATAACGTCATCAGATACGGCCGATTAACGACGGCCTGTTATTGTTGGCCCATGAACGGTCAATTCCAAATCTAGCGCGTTTACGACCCATAATGTGGTATGTTATTGGCCCATGTTTGGCCTACGATCATACGGCACGTAGAAGGCCATTGATGCTACGACCCGTAGAAGCCCATTCTTTCTACGTCCCTAAGAAGGTCCATTGTTTCTACGTCCCGTAGGAGGCCCATGGTAACTACAGTAAATATGTAGACCATGGTTATTGTGGCCTAGTTTTAAAAAATAGGTTATTGCGGCCACTAGCAAATCGCGGAAAAAGAACTGCACTAACTACAAGCGAACAAATAAACAAGACAACAAGGAAATAAATAAGCAAGCAACTTACGCTCGGCTATCACGACTATTACACATATTACATCCACTGGGCATCAAAGTTCGCCACCAATGCAATTATAGGGAACAAAGCAGAATATCATACACACTAGTTGTCAAACTTGGCGACCAGTGCAAATAAACGCCACAGCAAAACAAGTCCGGAACTGAAACCACTTCAGAAGAGCTCAAGAAACAATATCCTGGGTACCCATAATGCTGGCAAGATGCTTAGTGAGGGAGTCCTGGACTAAGGGGTCCTTGGGCGTCCGGCCTGTTAGCCATGGGCCGGACTGATGGGTTGTGAAGATACGAAGACCGAAGACTGCACCCGCGTCCGGATGGGACTCTCCTTGGCGTGGAAGGCAAGCTTGACGACCAAATATGTAGATTCCTTTCTTTGTAACCGACCCTGTGTAACCCTGGATCCTCCCGGTGTCTATATAAACCGAAGGACTTAGTCCAGAGGAGATACATTACCATAACCATACAAGCTAGGCCTCTAGGGTTTAGCCATTACAATCTCGTGGTAGATCAACTCTTGTAATACTCATATTCATCAAGATCAATCAAGCGGGTATTACCTCCATAGAAAGGGCCCGAACCTGGGTAAAACATTTTGTCCCCTGTCTCCTGTTACCATCGACCTTAGACGCACAGTTCGGGACCCCCTACCCGAGATCCACCGGTTTTGACACCGACATTGGTGCTTTCACTGAGAGTTCCACTGTGCTGTCATCAAGAGGTTCGATGGCTCCTTCAACCATCTACAATGATGTTGCCCAAGGGGGAGTCTTCCTTTCCAGAAAGATCTTCGTGTTCTGCGGCTTCACTTTGCGGGCCAACTAGCTTGGCCATCTGGAGCAGATCGAAAGCTACGCCCCTGGCCATCGGGTCAGATTTGGGAGCTTGAACTACATTGTGGACATCCGTGGGGACTTGATCTTCACCGGATTCAAGTCCGCGGCTACCACTCCTGGCCACCCCGAGGGACATGACCTAAATCTGTCATTGGACTGCATCCAGGAGACAACTCCCATAACCGCTCTGGCCTTAGATCCGGAGCAGACTGCGCCATCCAAGGACGGGAAGCTCAACACCGCCACGGAGGCCACAGATTCCTCGGCGTTGGAGCCGCACATAGACTTGATCTCACATGATACCTGTGCCACCGGAACTCCGGACTCGTCTCCGGCCATAAGTTTCGAACCATGTGAGCCCACGAACACCGAACTTGATCATATCGATCTTCGAATTCAGCACCGCAGACATCTTCCAGCACTCGCCTTTGGGCGACATGCTAAACTCATTGAAAAACCTGTCCTTGGCGGGGGACTCACAGTTGAACTATGTGCGGTTCGAACTAGGGGCTGATGATGGAGAATCTTGCTTCCCACCCGCCACCCACTCCATAGCCACTATCGAGGACTTAACCGACATGCTCGATTACGGCTCCTAAGACTTCGACGGTATAGACGATGATGCCGAAGAAGAGCAGGGCCGAAACCTGCCACTCACCGGATGCGGGACAGTCACTTCTTCATACGACGTATACATGGTTGATACACCTAAAGAAACTAACGACGATGACAAAGAAGATCCAGTTGAGGATAAACCTCCTGAGACACAGCCCAGACTCCGGCGTCAGCAGCGCCGCTCTAAGTCACGTCGCGCAAAAGACAGTAATACCGGCACCGGAGAAAATAACACCCCGAACGATGCCGAAGACAATGAAGCCCCTGTTGGGGCAACATCCGAACAGGATGAACTGGAAGACGGGCATGATAGCCCGCATGAACATGCCATACACGAAGACTCGGAGGACAATAATTATATTCCGCTCTCCGAGGATGAGGAGAGCCTCGACGACGAGGATTTCATCGTGCCTAAGGAACCTCTTGAGCAGGAGCGCTTTAAACGCCGGCAATTAGCCACGGCAAGGAGCCTAAAAAAACAGTAGCAGCTTCAAGCTGACCAAGACCTGCTCAAGGATAGATGGATAGACATCCTAGTGGCCGAAGAATACAGCCCCAAGCACACAACCAAGGGTTACTCGAAGCACAGATTACTACCTCAGTTTGATGAGGAGGCGCCCACACTTGTACCACGCGGTCGGGACAATGCGACTAACCGACCACTATGCAGTCAGGATAAAGCGGCAGCTCAAGCTGAACAGCAGCCCGCCTCATCCCCAAAGAAAAACAGAGACAAAACAGCTCGGGGTCATACATACGACCCTCGGCAGAACCTAGATAGTAGAGCACAACACAACAGGTCGATCTACGAATCACGAGGACGTGCCTCGACACGCAACGTCGGCTACCTATTCAGACGAGACAAGTCTAGTTATGCCCGGGCCGAAAACTGCAGACGGACTCCATCTAAGCTACGTCACGACGTGGCCCAATATAGAGGTGCCACACACCCACTCTGCTTCACTGACGAAGTAATTAAGCATGAATTCCCAGAGGGGTTTAGACCCATGAATATTGAATCATATGATGGAACAACCGATCCCGCGGTATGGATCAAGGATTTTCTTCTTCATATTCACATGGCTCGTGGAGACGACCTTCATGCCATCAAATACCTCCCACTAAAACTTAGAGGACCAGCAAGGTACCGGTTAAACAGTCTGCCTGAAAACTCTATCGGTAGCTGGGAGGATCTGGAAGACGCTTTCCGCGACGACTTCCAAGGTACATATGTCTGGCCACCAGACGCCGATGACTTAAGTCACATCATCCAACAGCCCGGAGAGTCAGCCAGAAAGCTCTGCACTAGGTTCTTAGTTAAAAAGAACCAAATTGTAGACTGTCCGGAAGCGGAAGCCCTAGCGGCCTTTAAACACAGTGTCCAGGACGAGTGGCTCGCCCGCCACCTCGGTCAGGAAAAACCAAAATCCATGCCAGACCTTACTCCTCTGATGACCCGCTTTTGCGCGGGAGAAGATAGCTGGCTCGCTCGTAGAAGCAACAATGCCAGCGACCCGGGCACTTCTGAAGTTCGAGACGGCAACGGGAAACCACCACGCAATAAGCACAAACGTGGCAATAGTAATGAGGGAGCGCACGACACAACGGTCAACGCCAGATTCAACGGCCCCAAACCCGGTCAACGGAAGAAGCCAGTCATGGCAAACAGAGACGGACTATCCAATTTGGATAAGATATTGGATAGGCCCTGCCAGATTCATGGCCACCCCAATAAACCAGCTAACAACACCAACAGATGTTGTTGGGTCTTCAAACATGCCGGCAAGCTAAACACGGAATACAAGGGGAAGAAACTGCCCGGCGACAGCGACGACGACGAAACTCGCCAACCAAACACCGGGGATCAGAAGCAGTTTCCCCCTGAAGTAAAGACAGTGAACATGGTACACATGGCACTGTCCCCTATAGGGGAACGCATGGAGCGCTCTCTCCGTGAAGAGGATCACAATACGGCTATCTCAGCCGAACTACACAGCGGGGGCATTACACAGCATACCTCGTCGGCCATTAAGCCACCGGTCTCCAGTCAACATGACCGTTCAAATCCCATACAAGACTAGCAGTTCGGCTTCCGCCGTCTGCCGCATATACCTGGAAAATCTGTACCGCGCATACATAACTACGCACTTAAAATACCCTGGGCACCGATGGAAGCACAATACAGACGGACCTGAAAGTACTCCCATAACCTTCCTCTTTTTTTAACTATTTTTTCTTCTTCCTTTTTCTTGTTTCCCTCCACAGGTGGCTCAATGGCTGGCCTCGGACTCTATCAGAGTTCGGGTTCGTACACTCACCCAACGGCTATTTCTGTCAAGGAGTCCCTTCACCGAGGACAGGCGGCGCAGACGTGCGACAGGAGGTCCAAAATATCTTTTTGTAGATCACACTCTCTATTTCGAGCCAGTAAAAATAATCCATTCTTTTCTAAAGAACCGAGTTTTGCCCCTACGGTTGTGTAACGCCCTCGATGCGGCTATATCTCCCACGTGTCGAAGCACAACTTAGAGGCATAACCACATTGAAAGCAATGTCGCAAGTGAGGTAATCTTCACACAACCCATGTAATACATAAGGGAAAGAGATACATAGTTGGCTTACAATCGCCACTTCACACAATTACATGAATAAAGCATTACAACATCCAAATACAATCAAGGCCCGACTACAGAACCAAAATAAAAGAAGAACCCCAAATGCGACAAAGGTCCCCGATCGACCCCAACTGGGCTCCACTACTGGTCAACTAGAACGAAACAACACAAAGGACAAGATCTTCATCGAGCTCCTCCTGAGCTTGGTTGCATCATCTGCACGGACTCAACGGCACCTGCAAACTGGTTTTGGAAGTATCTGTGAGCCACAGGGACTCAGCAATCTCGCACCCTCGTGATCAAGACTATTTAAGCATATGGGTAAGGTAAAAGTATGAGGTGGAGCTGCAGCAAGCGAATAGCATATATGGTGGCTAACATACGCAAATGAGAGCGAGAAGAGAAGGCAAAGCACGTTCGATAAAAGTATGATCAAGAAGTGATCCTAAAACAACCTACGTCAAGCATAACTCCAACACCATGTTCACTTCCCGGACTTCGCCGGAAAGAGACCATCACGGTTACACACGCGGTTGATACATTTTAATTAAGGTCAACTTCAGGTTTTCTACAACCGGACGTTAACAAATTCCCATATGCCCATAACCGCGGGCATGAATTTCAAAAGTTCAAATCCCAACTTAGCCCATGACAAGCTCTCACGGTCAACGAAGGAATAGACCTCCTCCCAAGACATTCCGATCAGACTCGGTATCCCGGTTCTACAAGACATTTCGACAGGGTAAAACTAAACCAGCAACACCTCCCGAATGTGCCGACAAATCCCGATAGGAGCTGCACATATCTCGTTCTCAGGGCACACTCAGATGAGCCAGATGTCGGGTAGGCCAGCCCAGAGTTGCCCCTAGTAGGCATAGCAAAAGAGCGAGCAACTAGCAAGCAAAGATAGAAGTGATTTCGAGGGTATGGTCATCTTGCCTGAAATCCCACAAGGAAGGAGAACCAGTCCATGAAGAAAACAAACAAACATAGACGAACGGGTCCTCACAAACGCGACATTATCGGAACTAACCCGAAGAAGCAAACACCGGAAAAGAAGCACACAACATAGTAAACAACCAACACATGAACATGGTATGATATGCAGGATGCGGTATGCGATGCATATGCATGATTTGATAAGGAATGCAAGAACCTGGCCCCAACTTGGAAATCCAAGTGTGCCACTGGAAAGATGAGACGAAATCGCTTGAAAACGATATAAAGATCACCGGAATCGGAGTTACGGTTTGGAAATGGCAAGCAATTCAAATATGGCACCGATCTGCGATATACAGCAAGTAGCCATCTAAATGCAACAAGATGAACATGCTACAGCACTCAAACATGGCAACAAAATACATGACAGGGATCCATTCATGATGCTTAACAACAGATGAACACTGAGCTACGGCCAATTCATCCATTAACAGGTTCAAACAAGCATGGCAAAAGTGCAATTGGTAAACAGATCTCAGACTTAGTGAAATTAACACAAGCCTGGAATTTCAGATCAGGTAGCACACTTCGGAGCAATAAAACTATAAGCTACAGGAACTGAACATGGCAAAGTAAAGCATGGCATGGAGCTACTCAAAGAGCTTAACAAAAGTCTCTTAGTGACCTTGAGCCAAAAAGGATCATAAAATACAATTGCAAGCATGTGAACATGGAAAAAACATAATCAGTTCTCAGACTTAGTGAAAACTGGAGCATGCTGAAAACAGATATCAAGTAGGCATGTTTACGAGCTCGATGCACTCACTACAGAGCAAGTCATGGCAATCTAAGCATACACCCGTCAAGAATACACAAAATTCAAGCTAGACATGGCAAGAACAATGACATAGCATGCACGGATCAACTACAACATCCTCGGCAAAATCGCTAACAAGTAGACAATCTGTCCAGATTCACGAAATGACAAAAGTAGAGCTCGATTGACTCAAGCTAGGGTGCTCCGTAATTACAAACAAAAACATGTATGGATATAGCACTACAAGATTAACAAAACATCCTTACTGATCATCCTCAAAAGAGGCACGGATCACTAGGAAACAACATGAACATATGGCCATATGAGATAAACAGATTAAGGATTAGTGGAAATGCTAAGTCCCTGAAATCAGCATTACCAAGTGCCTCACTTTGCACGCTTGTGCTAGTCACCACACACACCACAAAAATACATGGATTGCGCCTCTGGATAGAAGGCAAAACATATAACAAAACACATGTAGAGCTCATGGGCATATCATGCACACAATAATCATGGCAAACATGACAAATAGCTAAATGGAGCAGCAGATCTGACAATTATCTCAAGTAGCACTCTTCTAACAGCATTTCGGGCATCAAGATGAAGTCAAATGAAAATGATGCAATGAGATGAAATGATGTACTCTCCGAGGCGAACATTTTGATATGCTATATGCATGAATCGGAGCTATGGATGCAAAGTTACGAGGCGATGAACATGTGCATTTGAAACGTGGGAAACTCAGGGACTTAGTAGAAATTACCACCTCCAGATCTAGGGTTCTTGGCACGGATTTCGATGCAGCATGAATCTCGCCGGAGAGGCTCGCCGGAGATGGGAAAGAAGGCAGGGAGGCACAGGGCGGCGCCGGAGAATTGAGGGCGGCCGGATCCGGTCCGGCCCGACCGGATCCGCGACGAGCGGGAGCGGGGGCGGCCCATGGCGGCGGTGGAGGCGCTGCGTGGCGGAGCCGGCGTGCGGCGGCGGGACAGAGCCGGCGCGGGTGGCGATGGTCGCCAGCGGAGAGGGCGGGCGGCGAGCGACCGCGCGGCAGGGTCCGCGGGCGGCGCACGGGGCTCGGGCACCTCGGGCGTGGCGGCGGACGGCTCGGGCCTGGGTGGGTCCGCGATGGGCCGCGGCGGGCCTGGCGCGGGGAGGAGAGAGAGGAGGGTCGGTGCGGATGAGGTGGCGGTGCCTGGTTGGAGGAAATCGGCGGTGGAGTGACGTGGCGGAAGCTGATAGGTCGGAGTGAGGTGGTCGGGCGGGGTGGACATGTCCGGCCGCCGGGCGGACGTGTCTGGCGGCGCAAGGAGGACGAAGGTTAGGGTTCATCCGCGAATTTCGGGAGGCGAGCACATATTTATAGGTAGAGGGAGCTAGGAGAGTCTAAATGAGGTGCGGTTTTCGGCCACGCGATCGTGATTGAACGCTCTAGATGATGGAGAGGGTTTTGGTGGGTTTTGGGACAAATTGGAGGGGTGTTGGGCTGCAACACGCACGAGGCCTTTTCGGTCCCTCGGTTAACCATTGGAGCATCAAACGAAGTCCAAATGGTACGAAACTTGACAGGCGGTCTACCGGTAGTAAACCAAGGCTGCTTGGCAAGTCTCGGTCCAATCCGGAAATGTTTAATCCCCACACACAAGAGAAAGGTAAGAATGACCACCGGAGGAGAACGGAGCGCCGGATTGCAAAACGGACAACGGGGAAAATGCTCGGATGCATGAGACGAACACGTATGCAAATGAAATGCACATGATGACATGATATGCAATGCATGCCACGCAATCAATGACAACACAACAACAGCGAATAACTGGACGACACCTGGCACATCGGTCTCGGGGCGTTACAACACTCCACCACTACGAGAGGATCTCGTCCCGAGATCTAGAATGGCACCGGAGGAACAACGGAAGAGAAAGAGAAGAGGTAAAACTAAGTTGCTTCTTTGACCAATGAGTGAAACCAAAGAACCTTGAAGAGGTTAAGCCATTTCGAGAAAAAGAATACGACGGAGATGAACGAAGTTGAAACACTCCGTTAGGAAAGAGGAACAAGGAAGAACAAATTCGGACAGCACTCCGGTTGAAAAGAAAAGGAATTGAATAAGAACTTGATAAGGTGATAGAACTTGAAAAGAGGGCACGACACTTTGGTTAAATGGACAATCATGAAAAGAACATGATCTTGACAAAACAAGAAGATGGTTGAAGAGAACAACGACACAATGCCTCCGAAATGAAAGAATAGAAGTTGTATCGACGGAACAAAAGAACGGAGAAGAGAACAACATCTTCCACCTGAAAAGCATCTTAAAGAGAAGGGTCACACGGAGTTGTTGGAACAATCTACAACGAAAAGAATAATCTTGATATGGTCTTATGAAATACATCTCAAAATTATGAGGTGACAATCTGCCACTCACGGGAAAGAATTGTATTTATTTGAACAAGGAGACGAGAAAGTATTTCACCGGGAGGATAAAGAAGAGCTTGGATCATTTATGAGCACCATAGATAGCAACAGTCCTTAGGGATGGCTTTAGGTGAAATATAACCCAAGACAATTCCAACGAATAGGTTGATGGATTTAAAATATCCCAATCTTGACAGCATGTGAATCATGAAAACATGAACTCAAATTATCAAGAATGACATAATACCACCTCCAATGATACGATAGACAGAAATGACTCCGGATTACAATATGAAGAAAGCTTGAGTTCCTTAGAAAAGAATCTCGATGAACACTTCGAGAAGGAATATAAATCCTTGATGAACCATCATGTAGAACTTTCATGAGAACTCCGGAAATAAAAGAAATGATCAATCGAAATGGAGGATGAAAAGAATAAGGTTGAAGCCTTGCAATGATTTAGATGAATCTTCACGATGATATAATGCAGAAAAGCTTGGAATTCCGGAAAAGAAAGATGAAACAAATGAAACCGAGAATTTGATGAGTCTCCGGAATAGGAAATTAAACATTTGGGTGAATCAAGAATAAGAATTATGTTATGCTCATCCTTCATCAATTAAATTAATGACAAGCAACGGATTTGGCATACTACTTATTCTCGTTGAAAGGATTAAGATAGATATAGCGCAAACTTGGGAAGGTCTTCAATGCACCACCAGTAGGATTGAAATAAAAAATAAATTGATATGATAAACGAAAGAAGAGAATCTTGAATGAACCACCGTAAGAATTGGAAATGAACGAAGTAAAGATAAAGAAACACGGGAAGAATTATGAAATGAACGAAGATACTTGAGAGAATTTAGATACAAGAGGACGAATAGTTCACGAACTGATTAGAGATCACTTGAACGATGCACCGGTAAGATTGGAGAATGGCAACTGAAAGCTGAGAATGAATAAACATGAATTGATGGACTCCGGATAATCAAACTGAGAAGACTCTTAAATTGCTTCGGATGGGTGAAAAGAATTTTCAAGATCGAAAACAATTATGAGAGGATGGCATAAGGCTAGCATCATGAATCTTTGAGAGAACGGATAAGATTGAGGAGAAACTCTTCTTCGGTCTTCAAAAATTGGAAAAGACGATGAGTAACACCATCGTGAATTGTTGAGACACTCCGGAATAAAGAAGAATAGAAAAGTTGAACCAATGATGAAAGGAATTGTGAAAGATCTAGGAGAAGACATTTGACTGATGATAAATCATTCTTACGTCAAACTTTGAAAAGAAATATGAGGATAGCTCCGGGAAGATTGGAAGAGTCAGGTAAGATCCTAGGAAAAGACCTGTGGGTTAGGGCTCACTCAAAATAAACACCGTTGGAATGATTACTTGAAAGATATTGCACCGGTTGAATTAAATGACTTGAAAGAGATAACAACCTCGAAATAGATTGAACTGATCTTGAATGAAAAAAACGAGCCTTCTGAGATATCTTGAGCACTCCGGGACACTAGAATAGCGAGAGGTGAACGATTAAGAATTGCACCGGCATAAGAAAGCGTTGGGCAAAATGAAAAGGAGTATGCTCAATACCAAAGCTTGAATTAAATCCACCGGAGAAGAAAAATGAGTAAAGAGTGACGGACTTGAAGCTTCGTTAGGATCTTCATGAGAATCACCAGATAAGAATATTGAAAGAAAAGAATGGAGAGGCTTAACATCAATAAGATGGATACTCGATTAAGAAATCTGAGTCCTTAAAGAAAAATAAGGGAGGGAGGGCGGGAAAAACAAAGGCAACTTGGGGTGGATGAAACGAACAACGTAGAGAAAGCTGAGATTGAAACTTGCGGATGTTGAAATGATCGGACCCACTTGAAGAGAAGCACACCGGTTAAAAAGGATTGGAAAAACAATCTTGATGAACAAGAAGGATTGGTATTCACATCGAAGTATGAGAACACCATTTCGGAAAGGTATGGAATCAACACTTGACTTTGAAGCAACTCGAATACCACAACTCAAAACAAAACAAAGGATTGGCTTGCAGAATAAGCTGGAACAAACATATGATAGAGATTTCGTCCGAAGTTTTCGTGGTGGGGCCTACACAGGCTCGATGGTACAGCACCATCATGTACAAGGCAGTGCACATGACATACGAAGCGTCCCGCATAGCCAAGGACTCTTTAAGACACAACAAGACCACTGTAAAACCGACTGTGAATAGGCGGACCACTAGACGTCGAACCCCAATTTCATATCATACATCTGTGGGAAAGATATCCTACGAGCTACTTGAATTTCCACTTATGAAACTCCTGAACCTTTCCGGTTATGCAATCATGTGTTGGGGATACAGGGGAAGCATAATATCTCACCCAAATCTAGCAAATCCTACATCCAGCTGTATCCATCCTTCAACACATAACCAAGAAACCTTCGGAAATCGTCTACCTCAACATTCGAAAAGCATCCGTTATACAAGTTATGGCGATACTCCTGAACTCCCGCCCCAGTACTGGGTGGCGTCGAGGTTATCTCACCAACGAACTACATAAAAGAGATTTTCTATGTCGGCGTACTAAACTCAGGTATTCCAGAACTGCAACGATAAAATTATGATGACAACACCTCAGAGCTCAACTCCCCGGGACACTTCCACAAAACCCCTGACAGGAGGCACCAAGACAATGTTCTCCTCATAAAACCATCGGAACGATTCCAAGATACTCGCGTGATCCTAATTTTTTTAGTGAAATTTGAGAAGAGAAGAGTCAAAACTCTACGTCAGGATGCCTTACCAGAGCGATGAGGAGACTGGGAAGTAAAAAGAATTCCTAAATTCTCCGATATATAATTCCTAAATGACTCAAAACATTTTTCTAGACACAACTCGGCTGCTAAAACGATCAAGCAATGGGGGCTCCTAAGGTCGGGGAAGGCTCTGATACCAACTTGTAACGCCCTCGATGCGGCTATATCTCCCACGTGTCGAAGCATGACTTAGAGGCATAACCGCATTGAAAGAAATGTCGCAAGTGAGGTAATCTTCACACAACCCATGTAATACATAAGGGAAAGAGATACATAGTTGGCTTACAATCGTCACTTCACACAATTACATGAATAAAGCACTACAACATCCAAATACAATCAAGGCCCGACTACGGAACCAAAATAAAAGAAGAACCCCAAATGCGACAAAGGTCCCCGATCGACCCCAACTGGGCTCCACTACTAGTCAACTAGAACGAAACAACACAAAGGACAAGATCTTCATCGAGCTCCTCCTGAGCTTGGTTGCGTCATCTGCACGGACTCAACGGCACCTGCAAACTGGTTTTGGAAGTATCTGTGAGCCACAGGGACTCAGCAATCTCGCACCCTCGCGATCAAGACTATTTAAGCTTATGGGTAAGGTAAAAGTATGAGGTGGAGCTGCAGCAAGAGACTAGCATATATGGTGGCTAACATACGCAAATGAGAGCGAGAAGAGAAGGCAAAGCACGTTCGATAAAAGTATGATCAAGAAGTGATCCTAAAACAACCTACGTCAAGCATAACTCCAACACCGTGTTCACTTCCCGGACTCCGCCGGAAAGAGACCATCATGGTTACACACGCGGTTGATACATTTTAATTAAGGTCAACTTCAGGTTTTCTACAACCGGACGTTAACAAATTCCCATCTGCCCATAACCGCGGGCACAACTTTCGAAAGTTCAAATCCCAACTTAGCCCATGACAAGCTCTCACGGTCAACGAAGGAATAGACCTCCTCCCGAGACATTCCAATCAGACTCGGTATCCCGGTTCTACAAGACATTTCGACAGGGTAAAACTAAACCAGCAACACCGCCCGAATGTGCCAACAAATCCCGATAGGAGCTGCACATATCTCATTCTCAGGGCACACTCAGATGAGCCAGACGTTGGGTAGGCCAGCCCAGAGTTGCCCCTGGTAGCCCCGGACATCGCTCAGTTGGACCAACACTCAGAGGAGCACTGGCCCGGGGGGTAAAATAATGATGACCCTCAGGAGCGCGACTCCCAAGGGAAAAGCAAAGGCTAGGTGGCAAATGGTAAAACCAATGTTGGGCATTGCTGGAAGAGCTTTACTTAAGGCGAACTGTCAAGGGTTTCCCATTATTACCCAACCGCGTAAGGAACGCAAAATCCGGGAACATAACACCGATATGACGGAAACTAGGGCGGCAAGAGTGGAACAAAACACCAGGCATAAGGCCGAGCCTTCCACCCTTTACCAAGTATATAGATGCATTAATTAAATAAGATATATTGTGATATCCCAACAAGTAAACATGTTCCAAGCAAGGAACAACATCTCCATGTTCCAACAAGAAACAAACTTCAATCTTCACCTGCAACTAACAACGCTATAAGAGGGGCTGAGCAAAGTGGTAACATAGCCAATCAACGGTTTGCTAGGACAAGGTGGGTTAGAGGCTTGGTTCAACAATATGGGAGGCAAGATAAGCAAGTGGTAGGTATCGCAGCATAGGCATAGCAAAAGAGCGAGCAACTAGCAAGCAAAGATAGAAGTGATTTCGAGGGTATGGTCATCTTGCCTGAAATCCCGCAAGGAAGGAGAACCAGTCCATGAAGAAGACAAACGAACGTAGACGAACGGGTCCTCACAAACGCGACGTTATCGGAACCCACCCGAAGAAGCAAACACCGGAAAAGAAGCACACACCATAGTAAACAACCAACACATGAACATGGTATGATATGCGGGATGCGGTATGCGATGCATATGCATGATTTGACAAGGAATGCAAGAACCTGGCCCCAACTTGTAAATCCAAGTGTGCCACTGGAAATATGAGATGAAATCTCTTGAAAACGATATAAAGATCACCGGAATCGGAGTTACGGTTTGGAAATGGCAAGCAATTCAAATATGGCACCGATCTGCGATATACAGCAAGTAGCCATCTAAATGCAACAAGATGAACATGCTACAACACTCAAACATGGCAACAAAATACATGACAGGGATCCATTCATGATGCTTAACAAAAGATGAACACTGAGCTATGGCCAATTCATCCATTAACAGGTTCAAACAAGCATGGCAAAAGTGCAATTGGTAAATAGATCTCAGACTTAGTGAAATTAACACAAGCCTGGAATTTCAGATCAGGTAGCACACTTCGGAGCAATAAAACTATAAGCTACAGGAACTGAACATGGCAAAGTAAAGCATGGCATGGAGCTACTCAAAGAGCTTAACAAAAGTCTCTTAGTGACCTTGAGCCAAAAAGGATCATAAAATACAATTGTAAGCATGTGAACATGGAAAAAACATAATCAGTTCTCAGACTTGGTGAAAACTGGAGCATGCTGAAAACAGATATCAAGTAGGCATGTTTACGAGCTCGATGCACTCACTACAGAGCAAGTCATGGCAATCTAAGCATACACCCGTCAAGAATACACAAAATTCAAGCTAGACATGGCAAGAACAATGACATAGCATGCACGGATCAACTACAACATCCTCGGCAAAATCGCTAACAAGTAGACAATCTGTCCAGATTCACGAAATGACAAAAGTAGAGCTCGATTGACTCAAGCTAGGGTGCTCCATAATTACAAACAAAAACATGTATGGATATAGCACTACAAGGTTAACAAAACATCCTTACTGATCATCCTCAAAAGAGGCACGGATCACTAGGAAACAACATGAACATATGGCCATATGAGATAAACAGATCAAGGACTTAGTGGAAATGCTAAGTCCCTGAAATCAGCATTACCAAGTGCCTCACTTTGCACGCTTGTGCTAGTCACCACACACACCACAAAAATACATGGATTGCGCCTCTGGATAGAAGGCAAAACATATAACAAAACACATGTAGAGCTCATGGGCATATCATGCACACAATAATCATGGCAAACATGACAAATAGCTAAATGGAGCAGTAGATCTGAAAATTATCTCAAGTAGCACTCTTCTAACAGCATTTCGGGCATCAAGATGAACTCAAATGAAATAATGTACTCTCTAAGATGAACATGTTGATATGCTATATGCATGAATCGGAGCTATGGATGCAAAGTTATGAGGCGATGCACATGTGCATTTGAAACGTGGGAAACTCAGGGACTTAGTAGAAATTACCACCTCCAGATCTAGGGTTCTGGGCACGGATTTCGATGCAGCACGGATCTCGCCGGAGAGGCTCGCCGGAGATGGAAAGAAGGCAGGGAGGCGCGGGGCGGCGCCGGAGAAGTGAGGGCGGACAGATCCGGCCCGGCCCGACCGGATCCGCAATGAGCGGCGGCGGGGGCGGCCCATGGCGGCGGCGGAGGCGCTGCGTGGCGGAGCCGGCGTGCGGCGGCGGGGTGGAGCCGACGCGGGCGGCGATGGTCGCCGGCGGAGAGGGCGGGCGGCGAGCGACCGCGCGGCAGGGTCCGCGGGAGGCGTGCGGGGCTCGGGCACCTCGGGCGTGGCGGCGGACGGCTCGGGCCCGGGTGGGTCCGCGATGGGCCGTGGTGGGCCTGGCGCGGGGAGGAGAGAGAGGAGGGTCGGTGCGGATGAGGTGGCGGCGCCTGGTTGGAGGAAATCGGCGGCGGAGTGACGTGGCGGAAGCTGATAGGTCGGAGTGAGGTGGCCGGGCGGGGTGGACATGTCCGGCCGCCGGGCGGACGTGTCCGGCGGCGCAAGGAGAATGAAGGTTAGGGTTCATCCGCGAATTTCGGGAGGGGAGCACATATTTATAGGTAGAGGGAGCTAGGAGAGTCCAAATGAGGTGCGGTTTTCGGCCACGCGATCGTGATCGAACGCTCTAGATGATGGAGAGGGTTTTGGTGGGTTTTGGGCCAAATTGGAGGGGTGTTGGACTGCAACACACACGAGGCCTTTTCGGTCCCTCGGTTAACCGTTGGAGCATCAAACGAAGTCCAAATGGTATGAAACTTGACAGGCGGTCTACCGGTAGTAAACCAAGGCCGCTTGGCAAGTCTCGGTCCAATCCGGAAATGTTTAATCCCCACACACAAGAGAAAGGTAGAAATGACCACCGGAGGAGAACGGAGCGCCGAATTGCAAAACGGACAACGGGGAAAATGCTCGGATGCATGAGACGAACACGTTTGCAAATGAAATGCACATGATGACATGATATGCAATGCATGACACGCAATCAATGACAATGCAACAACAGCAAATAACTGGACGACACCTGGCACATCGGTCTCGGGGCGTTACAGGTTGTTTCATACATATACCTCGGCATAACTTGCCAGGGGCTTGGTATGGGAACAAACGAGTTGCCGACAAGTCCGAACAGCTCTATAGCGTACTTCGGCGTCACGAGTTTGGCCTTATATGCATCAGCTTCGAATCATGTCTTGGGACAATAATTGGTTTGCCCGACTCCTGTGCTTGCTATCCTACGTTCTGCTCTATTGGCTAGGTTAGTAAAGGGAGAACTACCGGACTGTGCTTCCGTTCACCTGGTTAAGCACCTCAGTAGAGAAAGCCGAAAACTGACTGTCATGATGCGGCGAGAGCTGGTCAACCACTCGATGACTTATCGGAATCTTTCGCAATTCCCTCCGTGTCACATGAAGGACTTCTTTCCGGTCAAATATGTAAACGCGTCATATAAAAAGCCGCATACATACCAGGGGCTATGTCGTAGACCCACCATAAAACTCCTATGGCTAAGTGCAAGTGTTAACACCCTATAGTCTGGTTGCCTGGTTTGCCGCATTGACACCTCCTTCATGGACCAAGACGTTGGGTCAAGAGTGATCAGATGCTTTTTTGAACGCCCCCGTACTTCCTACGAGGGGGCTATAGCCGATGACTGGAAAACTTTCAGATCATATACAAACGGCCGCAGAGGAGGAACAAAAGCCTTTAGGGCAAAATCAAAATATGGGCTGTTTATAACAATTGTATTTTATAATTTGTAAAGAGTTCACTCGAATATTATGCCTTTCGAACATTGACCCTCTATCAAGCGGGCATCCTCTAAGACGTCCTCAAAGTAATGCTCTGGTGCGTGATAGTCCTTGCCCTTGGGTGGACCCTGTGCCGCAACATCGATGGCCTTCATCTTCCCTCAGTATGTCTTGACTCGAGAGAGGGCCATCCGTGCACCTTCAATGCACGCCAACCGCTTCACGGCGTCTATACGTGGCACCGCATCAACAAGCTGCTGCACTAAGCCGAAATAGCTATTCGGAATCGGCTCAGTCGGCCACACCTGAAGTATGACGTTCTTCATGGCAGCACCGGACATCCTGTGAAGCTCGACCCATTGGGACATTGATGTCTACTACAGAACCTTCTTATTGTAGATGTTGTTGGGCCTCCAAGTGCAAAGGTTTGTAGGACAGTAGCAAATTTACCTCAAGTGGATGACCTAAGGTTTATCAATCCGTAGGATGCGTAGGATGAAAATGGTCTCTCTCAAGAAACCCTGCAACCAAATAACAAAGAGTCTGTTGTGTCCCCAACACACCCAATACAATGGTAAATTGTATAGGTGCACTAGTTCGGTGAAGAGATGGTGATACAAGTGGTATATGGATGGTAGATAAAGGTTTTTTTAATATGAAAATATAAAAACAGCAAGGTAACTAATGATAAAAGTGACCACAAACAGTATTGCAATGCGTTGAAACAAGGCCTAGGGTTCATACTATCACTAGTGCAAGTTCTCTCAACAATAATAACATAATTGGATCACATAACTATCCCTCAACATGAAACAAAGAGTCACTCCAAAGTCACTAATAGCGGATAACAAACAAAGAGATTATGGTAGGGTACGAAACAACCTCAAAGTTATTCTTTCTGATCAATCTATTCAAGAGTCCGTAGTAAAATAACATGAAGCTATTCTTTCCGTTCAATCTATCATAGAGTTCGTACTAGAATAACACCTTAAGACACAAATCAACCAAAACCCTAATGTCACCTAGATACTCCAATGTCACCTCAAGTATCTGTGGGTATGATTATACGATATGCATCACACAATCTCAGATTCATCTCTTCAAACCAACACAAAGAACTTCAAAGAGTGCCCCAAAGATTCTACTGGAGAGTCAAGACGAAAACGTGTGCCAACCCCTATGCATAGGTTCATGGGCGGAACCCGCAAGTTGATCACCAAGACATACATCAAGTGGATCAATAGAATACCCCATTGTCACCATGGGTATCCCACGCAAGACATACATCAAGTGTTCTCAAATCCTTAAAGACTCAATTCGATAAGATAACTTCAAAGGGAAAACTCAGTCCATTATAAGAGAGTAGAGAGGGAGAAACATCATAAGATCCAACTATAATAGCAAAGCTCGCGATACATCAAGATCGTATCACCTCAAGAACATGAGAGAGAGAGATCAAACACATAACTACTGGTACATACCCTCAGCCCCGAGGGAGAAGTACTCCCTCCTCGTCATGGAGAGCACCGAGATGATGAAGATGGCCAGCGGAGAGGGATTCCCCCCCTCCGGCGGGGTGCCGGAATGGGTCTAGATTGGTTTTCAGTGGCTACGGAGGCTTCAGGCGGTGGAACTCCTGATCTATTATGTTCTCTGAAGTTTTTGGGGCATATGGGTATATATGGGAGGAAGAAGTACGTCGATGGACCTCCGGGCTGTCCACGAGGCAGGGGGCGCGCCCCCACCCTTGTGGGCAGCCCGGGACTCTCCTAGTCCAACTCCGATACTCCGTGGGCTTCTTCTGGTCCAAAAATAAGTTTCGTGAAGTTTCAGGTCAATTGGACTCCGTTTGATTTTCCTTTTCTGCGATACTCTAAAACAAGGAAAAAACAGAAACTGGCACTGGGCTCTAGGTTAATAGGTTAGTCCCAAAAATCATATAAAATAGTATATAAATGCATATAAAACATCCAAGGTTGATAATAGCATGGAACAATAAAAAATTGTAGATACGTTGGAGACGTATCAGCATCCCCAAGCTTAATTCCTGCTCGTCCTCGAGTAGGTAAATGATAAAAACAGAATTTTTGATGTGGAATGCTACCTAACATATTTATCCATGTAGTTCTCTTTATTGTGGCAAGAATATTCAGATCCATAAGATTCAAGACAAAAGTTTAATATTGACATAAAAATAATAATACTTCAAGCATACTAACAAAGCAATCATGTCTTCTCAAAATAACATGGCCAAAGAAAGCTATCCCTACAAAATCATATAGTCTGGCTATGCTCTATCTTCACCACTCAAAATATTTAAATCATGCACAACCCCGATGACAAGCCAAGCAATTGTTTCATACTTTTGATCTTCTCAAACTTTTTCAATCTTCACGCAATACATGGGCGTGAGCCATGGATATAGCACTATATGTGGAATAGAATGGTGGTTGTGGAGAAGACAAAAAGGAGAAGATAGTCTCACATCAACTAGGCGTATCAACGGGCTATGGAGATGCCCATTAATAGATATCAATGTGAGTGAGTAGGGATTGCCATGCAACGGATGCACTAGAGCTATAAGTATATGAAAGCTCAACAAAAGGTACTAAGTGGGTGTGCATCCAACTTGCTTGCTCACGAAGACCTAGGGCATTTTGAGGAAGCCCATCATTGGAATATACAAGCCAAGTTCTATAATGAAAGATTCCCACTAGTATATGAAAGTGACAACATAGGAGACTCTCTATCATGAAGATCATGGTGCTACTTTGAAGCACAAGTATGGTAAAAGGATAGTAGCATTGTCCCTTCTCTCTTTTTCTCTCATTTTTTATTTTTTATTTGGGCCTTTTCTCTTTTTTATGGCCTCTTTTTTTTATCTTTTTTTTATTTTTCGTCCGGAGTCTCATCCCGACTTATGGGGGAATCATAGTCATCCTTTCCTCACTGGGACAATGCTCTAATAATGATGATCATCACACTTTTATTTACTTACAACTCAAGAATTACAACTCGATACTTAGAACAAAATATGACTCTATATGAATGCCTCCGGCGGTGTACCGGGATGTGCAATGATGCATGAGTGACATGTATGAAACAATTATGAACAGTGGCTTTGCCACAAATACAATGTCAACTACATGATCATGCAAAGCAATATGACAATGATGAAGTGTGTCATAATAAACGGAACGGTGGAAAGTTGCATGACAATATATCTCGGAATGGCTATGGAAATGCCATAATAGGTAGGTATGGTGGCTGTTTTGAGGAAGGTAAATGGTGGGTTTATGGTACCGGCGAAAGTTGTGTGGTACTAGAGAGGCTAGCAATGGTGGAAGGGTGAGAGTGCGTATAATCCATGGACTCAACATTAGTCATAAGTAACTCACATACTTATTGCAAAAATCTATTAGTTATCGAAACAAAGTACTACGCGCATGCTCCTAGGGGAATAGATTGGTAGGAAAAGACCATCGCTCGTCCCTGACTGCCACTCATAAGGAAGACAATCAATAAATAAATCATGCTCCGACTTCATCACATAACGGTTCGCCATACGTGCATGCTACGGGAATCACAAACTTTAACACAAGTATCTCTCAAATTCACAACTACTCACTAGCATGACTCTAATATTACCATCCTCATATCTCAAACAATCATCAAGTATCAAACTTCTCATAGTATTCAATGCACTTTATATGAAAGTTTTTATTATATCCCTCTTGGATGCCCATCATATTATGACTAAATTCATAACCAAAGCAAATTACCATGCTGTTTAGGACTCTCAAAATAATATAAGTTAAGCATGAGAGATCAGTTATTTCTATAGAATAAAACCACCACCGTGCTCTAAAAGATATAAGTGAAACATTAGGGCAAATGACAAACTACTCCGAAAGATGTAAGTGAAGATCAATGAGTAGTCGAATAATTATGCAACTATGTGAAGACTCTCTAACATTTAAGAATTTCAGATCTTGATACTTTATTCAAACAGCAAGCAAAACTAAATAAAATAAAATGACGCTCCAAGCAAAACACATATCATGTGGTAAATAAAAATATAGCTCCAAGTAAAGTTACCGATGAACGAAGACGAAAGAGGGGATGCCTTCCGGGGCATCCCCAAGCTTAGGCTTTTGGTTGTCCTTGAATATTACCTTGGGGTGCCTTGGGAATCCCCAAGCTTAGGCTCTTGCCACTCCTTGTTCCATAATCCATCAAAACTTAACCCAAAACTTGAAAACTTCACAACACAAAACTCAAAATAGAAAATCTCGTGAGCTCCGTTAGCGAAGGAAAACAAAACACCACTTCAAGGTACTGTAATGAACTCATTATTTATTTATATTGGTGTTAAACCTACTGTATTCCAACTTCTCTATTGATTATAAACTATTTTACTAGCCATAGATTCATCAAAATAAGCAATCAACACACGAAAAACAGAATCTGTCAAAAACAGAACAGTCTCTAGTAATCTGTAGCTAGCGCAAGATCTGGAACCCCAAAAATTCTAAAATAAATTGCTGGACGTGAGTAATTTATCTATTAATCATATGAAAAAATAATTAACTAAATAGAGCTCTCCAATAAAAAATGGCAGCAATTCTCGTGAGCGCTAAAGTTTCTGTTTTTTACAGCAAGATCAACAAGACTTTCCCCAAGTCTTCCCAACGGTTCTACTTGGAACAAACAGTAATTAAAACATAAAAAAACTCAATCATAGCAGAGGCTAGGTAAATTATTTATTACTAAACAGGAACAAAAATAAAGTTGGGTTGCCTCCCAACAAGCGTTATCGTTTAACGCCCCTAGCTAGGCATGATGATTTCAATGATGCTCACATAAAAGATAAGAATTGTAACATAAAGAGAGCATGATGAAGAATATGACTAGCACATTTATGTCTAACCCACTTCCTATGCGTAGGGATTTTTTGAGCAAACAACTTATAGGAACAATAATCAACTAGCATAGGAAGGCAAAACAAGCATAACTTCAAAACTTTAAGCACATAGAGAGGAAACTTGATACTATTGCAATTCCTACAAGCATATATTCCTCCATCATAATAATTTTCAGTAGCATCATGAATTAATTAAACAATATAACCAGCAATTAAAGCATTCTTTTCATGATCTATAAGCATAGAAATTTTGTTACTCTCCACACAAGCAAAATTCTTCTCATGAATAATAGTGGGAGAAAACTCAACAAAATAATTATCATGTGAGGCATAACCAATTGAAAACTAAAATCATGATGACAAGTTTCATGGATATCATTATTCTTTATAGCATACAAGTCATCACAATAATCATCATAGATAGCAACTTTGTTCTCATAATCAATTGGAACCTCTTCTGAAATAGTGGATTCATCACAAAATAAAGTCATGACCTCTCCAAATCCACTTTCATCAATATATTCATCATAAATAGGAGGCATGATTTCATCATCATAGATTTGCTCATCAAAACTTGGGGGACAAAAATATCATCTTCATCAAACATAGCTTCCCCAAGCTTGTGGCTTTGCATATCATTAGCATCATGGATACTCAAGGAATTCATACTAACAACATTGCAATCATGCTCATCATTCAGATATTTAGTGCCAAAAATTCTAATGCATTCTTCTTCTAGCACTTGAGCGCAATTATCGGAATCCTTATTTTCATGATAGATATTAATAAGATGAAGCATATGAGGTACCCTTAATTCCATATTTTTTTGTAATTTTCTTTTATAAACTAAACTAGTGATAAAACAAGAAACTAAAAGATTCGATTGCAAGATCTAAAGATATACCTTCAAGCGCTAACCTCCCCGGCAATGGCGCCAGAAAAGAGCTTGATGTCTACTACACAACATTCTTCTTGTAGACGTTGTTGGGCCTCCAAGTGCAGAGGTTTGTAGGATAGTAGCAAATTTCCCTCAAGTGGATGACCTAAGGTTTATCAATCCGTAGGAGGCGTAGGATGAAGATGGTCTCTCTCAAGCAACCCTGCAACCAAATTACAAAGAGTCTCTTGTGTCCCCAACACACCCAATACAATGGTAAATTGTATAGGTGCACTAGTTCGGCGAAGAGATGGTGATACAAGTGGTATATGGATGGTAGATAAAGGTTTTTGTAATCTGAAAATATAAAAACAGCAAGGTAACTAATGATAAAAGTGAGCACAAACGGTATTGCAATGCGTTGAAACAAGGCCTAGAGTTCATACTTTCACTAGTGCAAGTTCTCTCAACAATAATAACATAATTGGATCACATAACTATTCCTCAACATGCAACAAAGAGTCACTCCAAAGTCACTAATAGCAGAGAACAAACGAAGAGATTACGGTAGAGTACGAAACCACCTCAAAGTTATTCTTTCTGATCAATCTATTCAAGAGTCCGTAGTAAAATAACATGAAGGTATTCTTTCCGTTCAATCTATCATAGAGTTCGTACAAGAATAACACCTTAAGACACAAATCAACCAAAACCCTAATGTCACCTAGATACTCCAATGTCACCTCAAGTATCCGTGGGTATGATTATACGATATGCATCACACAATCTCAGATTCATCTATTCAAACCAACACAAAGAACTTCAAAGAGTGCCCCAAAGATTCTACCAGAGAGTCAAGACGAAAACATGTGCCAACCCCTATGCATAGGTTCATGAGCGGAACCCGCAAGTTGATCACCAAAACATACATCAAGTGGATCAATAGAATACCCCATTGTCACCACGGGTATCCCACGCAAGACATACATCAAGTGTTCTCAAATCCTTAAAGACTCAATCCGATAAGATAACTTCAAAGGGAAAACTCAATCCATTACAAGAGAGTAGAGAGGGAGAAACATCATAAGATCCAACTATAATAGCAAAGCTCGCGATACATCAAGATCGTATCACCTCAAGAATATGAGAGAGAGAGAGATCAAACACATAGCTATTGGTACATACCCTCAGCCTCGAGGGAGAACTACTCCCTCCTCATCTTGGAGAGCACCGGGATGATGAAGATGGCCACCGGAGAGGGATTTCCCCCCTCCGGCAGGGTGCCGGAAAGGGTCTAGATTGGTTTTTGGTGGCTACGGAGGCTTCTGGCGGCGGAACTCCCGATCTATTCTGTTCTCCGAAGTTTTTAGGGTATATGGGTATATATGGGAGGAAGAAGTACGTCGGTGGACCTTCGGGCTGTCCACAAGGCAGGGGGCGCCCGGGGGGGTGGGGGTGGGGTGGGCGCGCCCCCACCCTCGTGGGCAACCCGGGACTCTCCTGGTCCAACTCTGATACTCCGTGGGCTTCTTCTGGTCCAAAAATAAGTTCCATGAAGTTTCAGGTCAATTGAACTCTGTTTGATTTTCCTTTTTTGCGATACTCTAAAACAAGGAAAAAACAGAAACTGGCACTGGGCTCTAGGTTAATAGGTTTGTCCCAAAAATCATATAAAATAGCATATAAATGCACATAAAACATCCAAGGTTGGTAATATAATAGCATGGAACAATCAAAAACTGTAGATACGTTGGAGACGTATCAGACATCTGTTCATTCAGCAGCAGAGGGCGTTTTGATGCACCGAACTATGACCAGAAAAACTTCTCCGTTTCATATCCCTCTTGTGCTTGGTAAAACTGCACCGCATCGGATGAACTCTTCGGCAGGTCCAAAAACACGTCTGGAGAACTCCACACTTGCTTAAGCTAAGCATAATTCGGATCACTGAACTTAGTCTGTAATAAAAAGGGCTTACCAGCCGCAATCTCCCCAGCTTGCCGGGTCTCTTCACGGGCCGCTCTAGATTCGGACCGCGCTTCTCTCGCCTCTCGCAAGGCATTTTCAAGCTCAGCCGCTTTGGCTTTATTCTCGTCCTCTAGGAATTCACATCGTCTAGTAGCATTTTTAGTTCAAGCGCCATCGAGGATCTTTTCTCCTCGTCTTGGTGCCGAGCAGCTTGTTCGGCCTTTAACTCGGTCGATGCCTTTTCGGCAGCCGCATTACTAAACCGGGCCTGCTCCTTGGCCCGGGCCAGCTCCGCCCGAAGAATCTCAACAACGGCGGCACCATCTGCAGCCATGCACATTCCAGTATGCAACTTTCAGTGTCATGCTTATATTACAAACACGTATATGTAAGGATTGCTCCGAATATGTACCTTGCCACTCATCAAGACACCTGTTGATAAGCGCGATATCAGTATCTGCCTCATCAATCTTGTGTTGCAAATCCGCAATCTCTACACTCTGGACAGTTTTCGGGGACGTCACAGCCTGTGTTCCAATTAGTCATATTACTTCTCGGGCATATCTTTTGATCCACTGATCGCCTCCCTCGGGAAGCCAATCAGAGTCTCAGGGGCTACTATCTATACACAGGTGTATTCTTGAATAAAACACAATCGAACATATTACGATACAAACCTCGAAGCCTCTTAGCAGGCCCACAAAGGCCTCATTCAATCCGCTTTTTGCGGCCAGGACCTTTTCGACCACCGTGCCCATCAAGGTACGATGTTCCTCTGAGACGGACGCCTGTCGCAGCATGTTCGTCAATATATCCGGCGCCTCTGGGTCTCCGGAGGCTGCTGTAGGAGTACGGCCTCCCCTTGAAGGGATCCATTTATTCGTATCCGGCTGTAGACCGAAATGTTCGGGGCCTTTATTGTTGGTCCCCGGACCCTGGGCCACCGAAGTATCACCTTCGGGTTGTGTCTTCATGATCCCTCGCACCACTTGTTGATCGGGAGAGACCCTCTACGACGACACCTCGAAGTCGTCCGCCCTGATGGGCGAGGAGATTGGCGGAGGCGTCTCGCTTTCCATCATCTCCGGGAGAAGATCCCCCGAGGAAGAGCATTGTTGAAGAAGACTGCGTGCCAAACTGCAAAAAAAAACATATATTCTAGACGTTACAAGAAAGGGGCGGGACGTGTTTAAAACACCCTTGTTCACTTAAAATTTGGCCTGAGGCTTGTCCTCGTCATGGGACTACGCGATGACGTTGTCCTCCAAGCCCGACCCACCTGACGAAGGCATCTTGCCTTTCTTAGGAGCCTTTTCCTCCCAATCTTCGGAGGTGGCCCTTTTCTTCCCATGGGGGGAAGAGACGTTGACTTCCCTGTCATTTTTGTCTTCGGACGATGGAATCTTGTCTGGCGCACCTTCGGGATGGGGGCCATCTTTGGTCCTCTCTGCCTTTCCCTCCTTCACAGGCATCTGGTACGGTGCCGGGGCTAGCATCCTTGTTAATACAGGATCCGTTGAACCTTCGGGAAGGGGGCCGGACACCTAATCAGCTCCGCTTTCTTTATCCAGCCCTGGAAGGAGATAGTTTGCTCAGTAATGTTTTACGCATACTTAAAAAAAGGATGTTCGAAAGTCAAGTGCTTACCGGGGTATCCGAACATTTACAGTCGAGGCCTGTGTCCTCAGTAGTGTCCGGCAAATGTTTTCATTTTCCGAAAAACAACTTCCACATCCCTCTGTGCGTAATGCCGAAGAAGTGTTGGAGGGTTCGTGGTCCTTCTGGATTGAACTCCCACATACGAAGAGGCCTACGCTGGCATGGTAGGATTCGGCGAATCAACATTACTTGAATCATGCTGACAAGATCGATGTCCCTCTCGAGGAGGGTTCGGATGCGGCTTTGTAGAGTCCGCACTTCATCAACTGATCCCTAATCTAGCCCCTCGTTGGCCCATGATGCAAGCTGTAACGGTGGGCTAGGGCGAAACGTGGGTGCAGCTACCCACTTGGTGTTGCGGGGCTCCATAACATAAAACCACTCTCGCTGCCATCGATTGGAAGTTTCGGTAAAAGAGCCTTTTGGCAAAGGAGTGTTGGTGAGCTGGCTGACTATAGCACCGCCGCACTCCACCTGTTCCCCGTCGACTACCTTTGGTTTCACACTGAAGGTCTTGAGCCATAAGCCAAAGTGTGGGGGGATTCAAAGGAAGGCCTAGCATGTAATGATGAACGCCGAGACATGGAGGAAAGACTCTGGGGCTAGATCGTGAAAATCTAGTCCATAATAGAACATTAGCACCCGGACGAAGGGGTGAAGAGCGAGCCCTAGCCCTCGAAGGAAGTGCGAGATGAACACGACCCTCTCGCCAGATCTGGGCATCGGGATAACCTACCCTTGAGTAGGAAGCCTGTGGTGGATTTCCGCGGTCAGGTATCTGGCCGCTCGAAGCTTCACAATATCCTCCTCTGTAACGGAGGAAGCCACCCATCGGCCTTGAGGGCTCGGTCCGGACATAATGCGGAAGCTCGGCGCAACAAAGTCGAAACCTTGGGAGCCAGAACTCGAGGTTGGAGAGGCTGAGGAGAAGTTTGGCGTCAAAAAGGACGGCCCTTGGTTCCGTTATAAATGCAATAGGAATTAAACGACTCCTCTTGAGCCTGAAAGCCTGCCTATTCCTAAGGGATCTTTCCAACAGAATGGTTGGGTTACCCATGCTCGTGTTAATGAGAATCCCGCAATGAGGGGACACGATCTCTGTTTCGATAGAGCGTGCCAATAGCAACCGCGCCTCGAAACATGGAACGACGGGACGGGAAACGGTTCGAAAAACTGGGCGAGCGTGATGTCACGTTATAAAAGTTGTCATCAGATTGGACTCATGGAATATTATATTCTCTCCGTGGTTGTGTGTGGTGTTGTATTATAGGTCCGAACACGTTCAAATACGTCCAAAGACTATCTTGGAGTTCATAGGAAGGAACCCGCCTTGCAATGCCGAAGACAGATCTACGCGTCGGATACGTTGTCCTTGAAGCCAGGTTCAGGGGATACTGAGGAAGTCCTGGACTAAGGGGTCCTCGGGCATCTGGCCTGTTAGCCATGGCCGGACTAATGGGCTGTGAAGATACGAAGACCGAAGACTGCACCCGTGTTCATATGGGACTCTCCTTGGCGTGGAAGGCAAGCTTGGCGACCAAATATGTAGATTCCTTTCTTTGTAACCAACCCTGTGTAACCCTAGATCCTCCCGGTGTCTATATAAACTAGAGGACTTAGTCCGGAGGAGATACATTACCATAACCATACAAGCTAGGCCTCTAGGGTTTAGCCATTACGATCTCGTGGTAGATCAACTCTTGTAATACTCATATTCATCAAGATCAATCAAGAAGGACATAGGGTATTACCTCCATAGAGAGGGCCCAAACCTGGGTAAAATATTGTGTCCCCTATCTCCTATTACCATCGACCTTAGACGCACAGTTCGGGACCCCCTACCCGAGATCCGCCGGTTTTGACACTGACACTTAGCAAACTTATTAACTTTCTCTTGTTTGGCGCTTAAATCCTCCAGCACTTGCTGTTGCACCAAAGAGTATGCATCTTAATTCTGCAGGGACTTCCTCAGTCCTTCGGCTTCTTGCCGCAACACAGTTGACTGATGCCTTTCAGCTTGTAGCTGAGACTGAAGAAGATGAAGTGATTCAGGCAGCAAGGTTGAAGAGCTTGTGCCAGCGGTACTGGCCAGTAACTCGAACACTACATCAACGCAGGACTATGGGTTTTCTCACTATCTACAAGATTGTTTTTATCACCTTTCTTGGAGACCAACATGGTTGTGTCACTATCTTGAACCTTATCTGCATTACTTTCTCTATCATTGCATAGTGGGGTGCTCTTCTCCAATATTCTGTTCGCATACTACAAGAGAAACAAGCAGACACATCACAGGTTTAGCATGTAGTATACCAAACTCATTTTGGTAAACCGGTTCAGTAGTAAGGTGGACATGATAACAGCATGAAACAAACATATATCTATGTACTATGGTCACTGTATTGTCCATATCATTCTAGTTTATGTTGCCAAATCAAGATAGAGACACAGTTCAACTCATAGATATTTAAGACACAATAGCATAGACCGAATATAAGTGTGAGAAACTACACATCATTGGCAACATAGAGCAAGAAGTTAGAACAGCAATCCAGTTAAAGAAATAGGTTGAAAACACATACCTATTGCGCCATTGGAGTTTCAATTGGATCCTTCAAATTCGATAGTAGTTTGTATGAGTAAATACTGTGATGCAAAAACAAAGGAGTATGGATATTCCTTCAAGATCTCCTGCCGTTATCTGATCGCTCGCCGTCTATCTCGGGCGGGAATTCGGGTACTTTGAATGTGGACGTGCCAACACGTGCCACGGGCCATGGGCTGCTCTCCGTTGGGTCTGACAGGGCTGGCCCGGCTTCTTCTGCGGATAATTTGGATATTCCTTCTTCTCAGCAAGCCAGGGATGATTTTGAGGATTTAATTTCTAATATGGTTGATGAGGTTCTCACGTGTCAAAAGTGTTTGAGGAAGGGACACTTTGCGGCCACTTGCACGTCCAAGTTGTGGTGCATCTCCTGCCTTAAGTCGGGTCACATCAGGAAGGATTGCAACAAATTTGCACAGGTTTTGGGGCTTGTTTGGCAACCCAAATCCACTAACGCTACGACTTCCGAGGCGCGCTGCGAGAATATCTCTCTGACAACGCTTTTACCAAACTTGGACCTCCCTTCCACTTCCGCATTAACTCCCTCGTCCAGTTCCATCAGCCCTGGCCCCAAGACTCCCTCTGCCTCGCCGCCTGAAACCCCTCCTCTGCCGTTGCACTCGCCGTCGTTCGAGGCCGAGCCCTCGGTTCCGATGGCGAACTTTCATCTGGATCCTCAGCTTTACGTCCCCGCGGGCCACCATGTCATCAACGGTGGTGAAGATCGCCTTCCAAGAACCTTCGTTTCGCCGCATACCCCAATTGTGCGCCGCCATGAGGTGTTTATGCTTGCTGAGGTAATGCCTATCCCCCAGCCAGATGAGATAGGTGCTGCTAGAGAGGCTGTAGTTCAGTGGTTGCATGAGCATGGAGTTTTAGTCAGATCGGCTCAGCCATGGATTCGCTCTGTGGGGCTTTTTGAGCTTCGTGATGCTGTTGTACGTTTCCATCTGCTACAGCTCCCGCCGCAGCCACTGGGCAATGATCGCTTTGTGCGCTTTATGAAGCATGACAAGGGAGAAAATTTCTGCGGCGTTCAGGGTTTCCGTCAGGGCCTTCTCATGTTCCTGGGCATTCCTTTGGATCTTCGCAATACAGAGTGTATCAGGGCTGCTGTCAACACTTTTGGCAAGTTTCATCATTGGGTTAGCGAGGATCCTTACTTGGTCAGGTCTCTGGTGTTTGCTTCCTTCCCTGAAGACATTCTGGTGCCACGTGATGTGGTGTTTATGGATTTTGCACCCTATGGAGGTGCAAGAGTTTCTTGGATTGCTCCCCTATATATCTTGGGGGCAAACTTTGCCGAGCAGATGCCTCAAGATGAGGATTAGATGCCCATCAATGGCAATCCGCACCCGGTGCCTGGTGTTCGAATCCCTGAGATGACCCCTTTCAACTTACCTGCTTTTCCTGCTTTGGGATGGAATGCAGTGCCACCAGCACCTGTGGTCAATGAGATAGCTGATGATAACTGGGGGAACTGGGATGACAATGTAGCCCCTGATCCTGTGCAGGACCAGGAGTCCATGGTGGTAGATTTATCTACACAGCCAAGCTCTGCTGCTGATGCCCATGTGCCACCTGTTGTAGTTCTTGATGATGAGTAGCCTGAGGCCCCTGTTACTCCTCCATTCAATGAGGAGTTTGCTCCTGATCATTGGGCCATTGTGGTCTATCAGCCTCCTGTGATTAGGGAGGAATTGGTTATGCCTGCTGTGCCTTATGGGCCTCCTCTACCTCCTGACATGATTTGGAGAAGATCTTTTGAAACTCTGCTACAAGCTCCTATAGTGTTCTCTGTCCCCAAGCCAGTTTCAATGCAGCCTCTGTCGCCTGTTGTTCTGTCTAAGCGAAGCTGGGATTTCGCTTTCTCTGATCTGGATCTGCCTCGTCTCACTTGGAAGGACCAGGAAGTGGCCAGGCCGGTCGCTAGAGCTTTGTTTGTTGACTCTGCACCTGATCAGGTGGTTCCTCCTGTGTCTGTGGTGACTGCGAGAAGGCCACGACAACCTTTGGCGCCAACACCAATTGTTGATACGGCCGTCAGACGTTGCACTAGGAGTTCTGTCAAGCGGGATGGTTTCAAGCCCGTTTTTCATGAGCTTGCTATACAACCCAAGAAGAAGAAGCCCAGAGTGAAGCCCTTCACGGCCCATGAGTCTGAAGAGCAAGCTTCTGAAGAAATCCCCCTGGCGACTCCGATTGCGCGGCTTCAGGAAATAGGGAGAGAGTTGGAAATTGATGCCACTCTCCTCTCTGTGGATGCACTTATGGTGGACCCACCTGCTTCTGCCTCCGTCGATCCTGATGTTTAGCCTGCTCCTGGACTTTTGGGTGTGGCAGGCCCCTAAGTTTGCCGCTCTTATGCTTTATGTATGTCAATTATGTCATGAACTTTCTTATGTCTGTGTGGTGGGTCAGACTTTGTTCTGTTATTTTGGACATGTGACATTGTGTGTCATATGGGTTATGCTGCCTAGTATATGTTTTAATGAGTAATTCATGTAGAAACTGGAATGTGCTGTGCTGGAATGTTAGAGGTTTGAACTCTGAAGCTAGGCAGCGAGCTGTCAGACAAAAAATTGAGGAATGTCAATGCTCTATAGCCTGCTTGCAAGAAACTAAATGCTCATCTTTCGATTGCAGATCAATCAAAAGTTTCTGCCCTAAGAGATTTGACTCTTTTGCTTGCTCCCCTTCAATAGGGGCTTCTGGTGGTATTCTTGTGGTTTGGAATTCAAATGTTTTTATTGGAAATCTAATTGAAGTTCAGCAATTTGCTGTTGTGATTAAGTTTACCTCCAGGCAGAATAATGAAAGTTGGACCTTGATTGTTGTATATGGTCCTTGTCAGGGGGAAGCAAGGGACAATTTTATAAACTGGCTATATAATCTCTGTATCCCTATTGATGAGCACTGGTTATTGCTTGGTGACTTCAATTTCCTTAGGTCAGTGGACAATATAAACTTACCTGGTGGGGACATAAATGATATGTTCATCTTCAATGAGGTTATTGGACATTTGGGACTTCTTGAAGTGCCAATTAAAGGTAGATCATACACTTGGTCCAATATGCAGGACATCCCTCTTCTGGAGCAGCTAGACTGGTTCTTCACCTCAGTAGATTGGATCACTGACTATCCAATGACTGAAGTATTGCCTCTGGCCAGGACTGCCTCTGACCATATCCCTTGTTCAGTATCAATCAAGACAACCATACCTAAATCAAATCTCTTTAGATTTGAAAACTATTGGTTGGAACTAGAGGGCTTTATGGAGTGTGTGGAATCATCTTGGCTAACCCCATCTAGGAAGACTCACATTACTGCTAAGATTGCTGACAAGTTTAAGCATCTAAGAATGTGCCTTAAGAGATGGCAAATGAATGTTTCCAAGTTAAAATTGTTGATTAGCAAGTGTAATCATGTGGTCTTCCTTTTAGATGAGTTGGAGGAATGGAGGCCCTTGTTTAGACAAGAGTTCAATTTCAGGAAAATTGTGAAGGTCCATTTGGAAAAGCTTTTGCACCTGCACTGCATGTACTGGAAAAAGAGATGCACTATCAGGTATATTAAGGTTGGGGGTGAGAACACCAAGTTTTTTCATGCCATGGCCACTGAGAGGCACAGGAGAAATTCAATTGCTAGTCTTAAATTACCTGATGGCTCTGTGGTCTCTGACCATGATCAAATGGCTGGAATTATTTGGAGCTGTTTCAAGAACAGAATGGGCACTTCTAGAGGGATTGCAATGGGTTTTGATTTAGCATCTCTAATAACTCCAGTGGATGGCCTGGATATGCTTACTAAGCCTTTTGAAAAAGAGGAAATGGATGATGTGGTCAAGCACATGCCTGTGGATAAAGCACCTGGACCTGATGGTTTTAATGGTCTATTCTTCAAGAGGTGCTGGCACATCATATCAGCTGATTTCTATGATCTGGCTCATGCTTTTCATGAGGGGACTGCAGTGCTGAACAACATTAATAGTTCTTTCATTACTCTGATACCCAAGAAACTATCACCAGAGGAAGTGGGGGATTATAGGCCTATTTCTCTAACAAGCATGGGTCTGAAGTTCCTTTCTAAGATGGCTGCCAATAGGTTTCAGAGGATAATTATGAAATGCATTCATAAGAATCAGTATGGTTTCATTAAGAGCAGGACAATTCAGGACTGCATTGGTTGGACCTTTGAGTATCTGCATCAATGCCATCAGTCAAAGAGGCCAATTGTGATCCTCAAATTGGACTTTGAGAAGGCTTTTGACTCTGTTGAGCATCAAGCTATCTTCCAAATCCTAAGGCACAAAGGTTTTAATGAAAAGTGGATACTATGGATGAAGCAGTTACTTGCCACTGGTACTTCTTCTGTCCTTTTGAATGGTGTGCCTGGAAGGAAGTTTGTTTGCAAAAAAGGAGTTAGACAGGGGGACCCTGTTTCTCCTCTTCTCTTTGTGATAGCTGCTGATCTTCTGCAAACAGTGATCAATGATATGTTCAGCAAGGGGATCCTAAAGTTACCTATTCCCTGCCATGACCAAGACTATCCTATCATTCAATATGCCGATGATACTCTGATCATCCTCCCTGCTGACAGGCAACAACTTCTAGCACTGAAGGATATGCTGTTGGTGTTCTCTCAGTCCACATGTCTTGATGTCAACTACCATAAATCTTTTATCATTCCTATAAATGTTGAAAATGCAGTCATGACTGAGCTGCTTCTGCTTTTGGATGCCAAATTGGAAAGATGCCTTTTACTTACCTTGGTCTGCCTGTGGGTACTACAAGGCCAAAGATGGTGGACTTTATGCCTCTTGTGGATTGTATGGAGAGGAGAATGACTGCCAGCTCCTCCTTCCTTAATCAAGGTGAGAGGCTGCAGTTCTTAAATTCTGCCTTGTCTTCCATGCCAATCTTCTTTATGGGCAGCCTGGCTGTTCCTGCTGGAATCCTCAAGCAGTTGGAAAGAATTCAAAGGCAATGTCTATGGAGAAAAAATAGGGAGGAGCCTGCTCCATCTCTTGCTGCTTGGGATTTGATTTGTAGACCAAAAAACAAGGGTGGTCTTGGTATTTTGAAACTGGGTGTTCAAAACGTGGCTTTGCTTCTCAAGCATGCTAGTAACTTTCTCAACAGGAAAGACCTACCTTGGGTGTCCTTAATTTGGGACTCATATTATCATGATGGCATGCCCCAGGGAACAACTTATTGTGGCTCTTTTTGGTGGAAGGATATTTGTAAGGTCTTGCAGAATTTTAGGGACTGCTCCTGGGTGCAGGTCAATGCTGGGGACACTGCTCTCTTTTGGTCTGATAACTGGAATCTTGGCAATGAAGTTTCTAGCTTGCAGTCTAGATTCCCAAGATTGTTCTCTTTTTCCAAGGATCCATGGATTTCTGTTAAGGCCATCTTCAATTCAATAGACTTGTACCAACACTTTCACCTACCTTTGTCTGCTCAAGATTTTGATGAGCTAAACTTGATAAGATATATGTTGGTCTCCCATACAAGAGATGACACTTGTAAGGATTTATGGTTCTGGCAGGGCTCTTCAAAGGTTTACAAACCTAAGCTGTTCTATGGTCATGTTTTTCAGAATGAAACATTCAACCACTTGCTGTGCTGGATCTAGAAATCCTCTTGCACTATCAAGATCAAGGTTTTTGCATGGATGCTCATCATGGATAGACTCAACACTAAGGATATGGTTGATAGAAGGCACTGGCACATGGATGATGGTGTTACTTGTAGGCTATGCCCCTTTCAAGTGAGAGAAACCAGAGACCATCTCTTCTTCAACTGCAATTTCAGTGTCAGAGTTTGGAATTATTTGCAGATCGATTGGTCGGCTGGAACTTCAATGTCTGACCTAGTCATCCAGGCAAGGAGAAGTTTTGATAAGCCCTTTTTCAATGAAGTAGTATTTATTGCCTGCTGGAATATCTGGATCATTAGAAATGCCAAAGTGTTCAGAGGTGAGAGGGCAAGTTTCAACTGGAGAGGAGCTTTCAGGCATGATATTACTCTGATGCAGCATCGAATCAAATCTGGATACAAGGATGAGTTACTCAAGTGGATTTCTTTCTTGCCACCTTAAGTTTTAGCCTTTTCTTTATTTTATTTTGTTTTTCTCCTCTCCTTTCGGTTACCTCTTGTAATCATGTTGTTGTAACTGTTGTCTGGCTTTAATAAAGTTTTGATATGCTGTGGGGGTTTTCCCCACAGTTCACAGTCAAAAAAACACAAAGGAGTATGGACCATAGCTACAGAATCTGACCTGAGAATAGTTGCTCTTCTTCTTTAAACGTGGAGTTTGGGTTCACTATGGTGCCTTCGTGCTTTGGGCATTGCACTTGCTTTACAAACTGCTCGTGTGGGGGTACTCTGTGGTGGACATGGTGCTTTGTCAACTAGAAGTGGGTTACTATCCGCTGGGGTTGGGGTTAGATGGGTTGTAGCTGGTTCTTTGCCCAACAGTGTAAGTGTGCAATCTGGAAGAGTGTCGATTATGTGTGGTGGGGCATGTTTGTGGGCCAGTACAACCATGGTTCTATCTGCATCGACGGGTAGCACTGTCTTTTGTGAAGAACAGGTTTTTGCTCCCTTAGATACTGCCATCACCCTCTCAAATTCAAATGGCTGATAAACAAGAAAAGAAATTGAATGTACACACATTGTATGATAGACAGATGTGGTAATTCACATATATGTTGTCTAACCAAACAAGACAACAGGACACAATTTCACATATATGATGCCTAACTAAACAGGATAGCATGACACAGTTTCAGATATATGATGGATAACTTTACATGATATAATGGCATAATTCAACATATGATGAGTATCTAAACAGGATGACATGACAAAACTATATGATGTCTTTCTAAAATAGGTTGGGATGAAATAATTCACATAAATGTTGTCTAAGTATACAGGATGGCATGATATAATTGACATAATTGATTTATATACTAAGCAGCTGGCACTCACATGTATGATCTCTAAACTAAGTAGATGGAATTCAATATTGTGCATATGATGTCTAAACTAAGCAATGCAAGACACCATATGCTTGACATGAGAAATATAAACATTGCAACTTAGAGCATACACCTTAGGTGGGATATAGGACTGGTCATCTGTTTCTGAATCCTCCTTTGAGGAGCTCCCTGTAACCATCGAGATATATGCTTCAACAGGTACCATTGCCTGCTCCGAAGACCTTATTTTCATTCCTGATTTTTTCATAACCGGCTCAAATGGCTGGTACACATGAAGAGTAGTTCAATACACACATATTGTCGACAAATAGAATACGTAAGGAAAAAAAGATGGCATGAGATAATTCACATATATGATGCCTGGGTACATGGCGGTGCATAATTCACATATATGATAAGTGGCTGAAAACATGGCATTGCATAATTCACATATCTAATATAGAAAGCAAACGGGAGGCATTAACACAAAGCATGTCTAATCTAAGTAGATGGCATGGCAATGCAAGACACCATATGCATGATATGAGCAATATAACCTTGCCAAGTTAGAGCATGCACCTCGGGGGGGGGGGGATACGACTGGTCATCTGTCTCTGATGTAACGCCCCATATGTAACTTACCATATTTGTATTCCAACTCTTGCCATTTTCGGCTCTAAGTTATGATATCCCCTCGTGGTTGGGTTTTATCTTCGTTTTGCATTTTGTCCATGTCATGCATCTCATATCATGTCATCATGTGCATCGCATTTGCATATGTGCTCATCTCAAGCATCCGAGCATTTTCCCCGTTGTCCGTCTTGCATACCGGTACTCCTACGTCCTCCGATGTCCCCTTTTGCCTCTTTTCGTGTGCGGGTGTTAAACGTTCTCGAAGTGGACCGAGATTTGCCAAGCGGCCTTGGTACACCACCGTTAGACCGCCTGTCAAGTTTCGTGCCATTTGGAGTTCGTTTGTTACTCCAACGGTTAACCGGGGAACCGTAAAGGCCTCGTGTGTGTTGCAGCCCAACACCCCTCCAAAGTGGCCCAAAACCTATCCAAACCCCCTCCATCCTCTCGGTCATTCGATCACGCTCATGTGGCCAAAAACCGCACCTTATTTGGACTCTCCTAGCTCCCTCTATCTATAAATACACCCCCGCCCCCCCCCCCCCCCGAAATTCGTGGATAAACCCTAGCTCCCCCTCTCCTCGCGCTGTCGGACACGTCCACCGCCATGCCCGACCAATCGCCGCCAGCCACGTGTCGCTGCCGCCTCCACCCACTACACCGGCCCACGAGCCCACGGCCGGCCCACCCGCTCCACCGACCGGGCCCGCGCCCCGCGTCGGCCCCGCCGCCCGCGCCCACGCGTGCCGCCCCGCCGCCATCGCCGCTCCGCCGCGCCGCCCACGCCACCTCGCCGCCGCCATCGCCGCTCCGCCGCGCCGCCCGCAGCACCTCACTGCCGTCTCGCATCCCACCGCCTCGCTAGTCGCCGCCGAGCCCCGCGCCGCCACCTTCGACCGCCGCCGCCGTCGCCGCGGGAACCCCCCCCTCTCCGGCCGGTCCCGCCCTGCTCCTCCTCTGGCGAGCCTCTTCTCTCCCCCGACTCTGGCGAGCTACTCCGGTGGACCTCAGTTCACGCGCTCGGAGACGAACCCTAGATCCAGATATGTCCGGAGAGGTCTATTTTCGTCTAAGTCTTTTCCCTGTTCATCTTTTTCAAGCTATGTTCATCGCATCATAACTCTATCATCGTAGCTCCGTTTCGTGCGTGTGGCATATCAAATTGTTCGTCTGGATGTGCTCTTCATTTTGTTCTATTGCGTCATGCTTGTTTGAGTCCATCTTAATGCCTAAAATGCTGTTGCAAGAGTGCTACAGAGTGATCCATGCTTCTTTTGAGCATGTTCAGTAAGGATGATTTGAGCATATGGTTATGCTCTAACTATCCATGTCCGTGTTTGCATTTATGGAGTACCCTAGCATGACTCAATCTTGCTCTACTTTTTCTATAAAATGTTCCAGGAAGATTGGTTACGTGTTAATCAATTTTGCCAAGGTTGTTGTAGTTGATCCATGCATGCTATGAGATGGTTCTTGCCATGGTTAGCTTCTTGAACATGTCTTCTTGCTGGGTGTATGCTTAGTTTGTCATGCAATGCCTTGTAGTAAGTGCATCAAGCTCGCGAACGTGCCTTCGTAACTCTGTTTTTTCCATGTCCAATTTTTTGTTAAGTCTGAATCTGTTAGCGAAACTTGCTATGTTTACATGGGTGCCATCGTATTTTCTGTGCCCTTTTGGCTTATGGTCAGTAAGGGACTTTTGTTATATTCTTTGAGTAGATTCATGTTGTGCCTTGGTTTGCTATGTTAATTTCCTATAACATGTTGATATCTTGCTCTAAACATTGCTTCCTGATGTTAATTCCTGACATGTTATTTTCACAAAGTCTGTGAAGCTGATATCTTTTGCACTTTTGCCATGTTTGTTTGAACCTGCTCTTGTGTGATTTAGCCGTAGCTCAGTATTCTTCTTTTGTCAAGCATCGTGAGTAGATCACTGCCATGTGCTTTGTTGCTATGTTAGAGTGCAGTAGCTTAGTTTCTTGTTGCATTTTAGATGGCATCGTGCTGTTAATCACAGAATCGTGCCATTATTGTTTTGCTTGCCATTTGCAAACTGTTCATCCGATTCCGGTGATCTTTATATAGATTTCGATCGAAATCAACTCATCTTTCCCGCGGCGCGCTTGGTTTGCCAAGTTGAGGCCTGGTTCAATCTTTTCCTTCCGGAGCACGCATATGCATTGCATATCACATTCCGCATATCATGCCATGTTTTGCATCATGCTGCTTGCGCATTGCACCGTGGTTGATTGTAGTTTCTTTTGCTTGTGTTCTTGCCTTGGGTAGAGCCGGAAGACGAGTTCATGATTGAGGAACCCGTTGAGTACGCTTACGAGGATCAATCTTACATCAACTCGGAGAACTTTGCAGGCAAGATGACCATACCCTCGAAACCACTTCTATCTTTGCTTGCTATGCTCGCTCTATTGCTATGCCTATGCCGCGATACCTACCACTTGATTTATCATGTCCCCCAGATTGCCATGTCAAACCTCTAACCCACCTTGTCCTAGCAAACCGTTGTTTGCCTATGTTACCGCTTTGCTCAGCCCCTCTTATAGCGTTGCTAGTTGCAGGTGAAGATTGGGGTTTGTTCCTTGTTGGAACATGTTTATTGTTGGCATATCATTATTATATCTTGTTTACTTTAATGCACCTATATACTTGGTAAAGGGTGGAAGGCTCGACCTTATGCCTGGTGTTTTGTTCCACTCTTGCCGCCCTAGTTTCCGTCATACCAGTGTTATGTTCCTTGATTTTGCATTCCTTACGCGGTTGGGTTATAATGGGAACCCCTTGACAGTTCGCCTTGAATAAAACTCTTCCAGCAATGCCCAACCTTGGTTTTACCATTTGCCACCTAAGCCTTTTTCCCTTGGGTTTCGCGGACTCAAGGGTCATCTTTATTTTAACCCCCCAGGGCCAGTGCTTCTCTAAGTGTTGGTCCAACCTAGAGCACCGTGTGGGGCCGTCCCTTGGCAACTTGGGTTACGTTGGCTCCCGTACGCTTAGCTTATCCGGTGTGCCCTGAGAACGAGATATGTGCAGCTCCTATCGGGATTTGTCGGCACAGCGGGTGGTCTTGCTGGTCTTGTTTTACCATTGTCGAGATGTCTTGTAACCGGGATTCCGAGTCTGATCAGGTCGTCCTGGGATAAGGAATATCCTTCGTTGACCGTGAGAGCTTGTGATGGGCTAAGTTGGGACACCCCTGCAGGGTTTTGAACTTTCGAAAGCCGTGCCCGCGGTTATGGGCAGATGGGAATTTGGTAATATCCGGTTGTAGAAAACCTGGCACTTAACTTAACTAAAATGAATCAGCAGCGTGTGTAGCCGTGATGGTCTATTTTTGGCGGAGTCCAGAAAGAGAAAACGGTCTCGTGTTATGCTTGAACATAAGTAGTTCTAGGATCGCTTCTTGATCTTATAGCTTCTCGACTGTGCTTTGCCTTCTCTTCTCACTCTCATTTGCGTAAGTTAGCCACCATATATGCTAGTGCTTGCTGCATCTCCACCTCACTACTTTTTCCTACCCATAAGCTTAAATAGTCTTGATCATGAGGGTGTGAGATTGCTGAGTCCCCATGACTCACAGATTACTTCCAAAACCAGATGCAGGTGCCGATGATGCCATTCCAGGGGATGCGACCGAACTCAAGTGGGAGTTCGACGAGGATTTAGGATGTTACTATGTTTTTTTCCAGATGATCAGTAGTGGAGCCCAGTTGGGGCGATCGGGGATCTTACGCATTTGGGGTTGTCTTTATTTTGGTTCCATAGTCGGACCTTGATTGTATTCTGGATGATGTAATGCTATATTTATGTATTGTGTGAAGTGGCAATTTTAAGCCAACTCTGTACCTCTTTCTTATTCAGTACATGGGATGTGTAAAGATTACCCCTCTTGCGACATGCCTACATTGCGGTTATGCCTCTAAGTCGCGCTCCGACACGTGGGAGATATAGCCACATCGTGGGTGTTACAAGTTGGTAATCATAGCCTTCCCCAACTTAGGAGTCCCCTGCTTGATCGAATCGCTGGCGTTGTTGAGTCTAGAAAAATGTTTTGAGTCTTATAGGATTATATATATCGGAGAGTAGGATTCTTTTTTACTTCCCAGTCCCTTCGTCGCTCTGGTGAGGCCTCCTGACATAGAGTTTTGACTCTTCTCTTCTCAAATTTCATGAATTTTTTTTAGGATCACGCGGGTATCTTGGAATCGTTCTGATGGTTTTGTGACAAGAACATTATTCTTGGTGCCTCCTGACATTTAGGGGTTGTGGCAGTGTCCCAGGGAGTTGAGCTCTGAGGTGTTGTCGTCACAATTTTATCGTTGCAGTTCTGGAATACCTAAGTTCGCCGACATCGAAAATCTCTTTTATGCAGTTGTTGGTGATATAACCTCGACGCCACCTAGTACTGGGGCAAGAGTTCGGGAGTATTGCCATAACTCATATAACGGATGCTTTTCGAAGGTTGAGGTAAATGATTTCTGAAGGTTTCTTGGTTATGTGTTGAAGGATGGATGCAGCTGGATGTAGGATTTGCTAGTTTTGGGTGAGATATTATGCTTCCCCTGTATCCCCAACACCTGATTGCATAACCGGAAAGTTTCGGTAGTTTCATAGGTGGGAATTCATGTAGCTCTAGTATTTCTTCCCGCAGATATTTGGTTTGTGATTGGGTAATCCTTACCAATTATTTGTTCATGTCCGTACCTTATTGTTTTATTCATCTACCTTTATCTAAGTGGCTTCTCAATTTATGGAAGTGTGATCATTTAATTTGGAATTCATTCGTTCATTCTTGTTCGAATGTTAAGGCTACATGTTGCAATTTCGGTCCATTGATTCATCTTGAATATATGTCTTTCGAGATGCTAACGGATGTCACCCTCTTTAGGATGGCTCCTCCAACGCGTTAGAATCCGGAACCTCCGCCACCACCTCCACCTCCGGAGGCATGGCAAGCTGTGATGGCCGCCACCAACGCCAACACGCAGATGCTTATGCAACTCTTGCAAGAGCGCAACCAAGGAAATCAAGGCCATGTCAACAATCAAGTTCAGTTTGCTACCCTCAACCAGTTCCTCACAAACCAGCCGAAGTCTTTCTGTAACTATGTCGAGGCCATAGGCGCTGACGATTGGCTCGTGGATATCTGCAAACATTTTGAGTGTAGCAACATCAGGCGTGAGGATTTTGTCAAGTTTGCTTCGTTCCAACTCAAAGACCAAGTTGCTGAGTGGTATCAACAATACAAAGATTCTAGAGGAGGTCGTGTGATTACCTGGGATGATTTCCGCCAAGACTTCAAAGCTCACCATATTCCTTAGAGTGTTGTTGAGAGTAAGCATGAGGAGTTCCAGAGGCAGCTTGTCTGCTTACCAATACAACATCCTGTTCCAGAGGCTCGCTCGCTTTGCCAAGCAAGACGTCCCTGATGAGAAGAGCATGATTTATCAATTCAGAGGTGGCCTCAGAGAAGATCTGCAACTAGCTCTTGTGCTTTTTGAGCCGAAAAAGTATGATGAGTTCTACAACATGGCACTAAAGCAAGAGGCTGCTCAGCTCAAGTGTGATGCTTCCAAGAAGAGAGTCAGGGATGCAACTCCTTCTTCTTCAACTCAAGTGGCAGCTAAGCAGCAAAAGTACTGGTTGCCTCCTCCTCCTCCGTTCCGTCAGCCTTATCAGCAGAAGAGCAAAGGTGGCAATGGATCTTCCCACCCACCCAACCCAGGCTTTCAGAACAAAGCTTCGTCTCATGCTCCAAGGTCAAGTGCTCTGTATCACCGTCCGCTCTTAGAGGTTACGTGCAACAAGTGTCAGCAGAAGGGTCACTATGCAAACAAATGCTTCAACCCGAGGCGTCTTCCGCCTCCTCCTCCTGTGAGATCTGCCAGCAATGAAGTCGTCAAGCATAATACCAAGTTTGCAAGGGTCAACATGGTGAACGCAGCTCAGGCAGAGGACTCTTCAAAAGTGATCATGGGTAACTTTCCAGTTAACTCTACTCATGCAAAAGTCCTTTTTGATACTGGTGCATCGCATTGTTTCATGTCAAGATCATTTGTTTCAAAGCATGACTTTGTTTAGGAAATGTTGGGTAAACCTATGGGAGTGGTTTCTCTGGCCAAGTCGATGAGGGCTACCACGATGATCCCGAATGTTTCTATCAAGATGGGTGACTATAAGTTTCTGTCTTCTCCAATGGTCCTTGGTGACTCGGATATTGATCTAATTCTCGGCATGGACTGGCTTTCTAAGCACAAGGCTCAACTTGATTGTGCTGCCAGGCAGATTCAATTGACACACTCGTCTGAGGATGTGATTGTCTTTGCCGCTCGTGATGATACCATTCGACTGTTTTCTCTCAATGAGAAGGGCGAGTTGAATGCCATCTCTCAGATTCCAGCCGTTTGTGAATATCAAGACGTCTTTCCAGAAGAGCTTCCAGGAATGCCTCCTCACCGGCCAGTTGAATTCCTCATCGATCTTGAGCCTGGCACGGAACCTGTTTGCAAACGTCCTTACAAGCTTGGACCAGAAGAGTTGAAGGAGCTGAAGAAACAACTCGATATACAAGAGCGTATGTGTCTAATCCGACCAAGTTCTTCTCCATGGGGTTGTGGTGTTCTTTTTGTCAAGAAGAAGGATGGCACGGGCCGACTCTGCGTCGACTACCGTCCATTGAACAAGAAGACCATAAAGAACAAGTACCCACTTCCCAACATCAATGAGCTTTTCAAACAACTCAAAGGTGCTCAAGTATTCTCCAAGCTTGACCTCCGTATGGGCTATCATCAAATTCGCATTCATGAACAAGATATCCCCAAGACAACATTCAGGACAAGCTATGGGTCCTATGAATACACTGTCATGTCTTTCGGCCTTGTCAATGCTCCTCCAACATTCTCTCGCATGATGAACTTCATCTTCAACCCTTACACAAATGACTTCGTCTTGGTCTATCTCGTTAACATTTTGGTCTTTTCCAAGAACAAAGAGGATCATGCCAAGCATTTGAGATTGGTGCTGGACAAACTCAGAGAACATCAATTCTATGCGATGTTTTCAAAGTGCGAGTTTTGGCTCGATGAGGTTCTCTACCTAGGGAATATCATCTCCGCCAAGGGCATAGCTGTTAATCCTGAGAAGGTGTCTGCAATTGTGAATTGGGAACTGCCTCAGAATGTGAAGTAGCTCTGCAGCTTTCTTGGGCTCACAAGCTATTGTCAAAGATTCATTGAGAATTTCTCTAAGATTGCAAAGCCTCTTTCCAACCTTCTCCAGAAGCATGTGAAGTATGTCTGGACGCCTGAATGTGACATCGCTTTCAACACCCTCAAAGAGAAGTTAGTCACAACTCCAGTTCTGACTCCTCCTGATGAATCCAAACCATTTGAGGTTTTCTGTGATGCTTCCCTGCAAGGTCTCGGTGCTGTGTTAATGCAAGAGAAGAAAGTTGTGGCCTATACCTCTCGCCAGTTGAAGCCCAATGAAAAGAACTACCCCACTCATGACCTCGAGTTGGCGGCAGTTGTCCATGCTCTTTTAACATGGAGACATCTCTTGTTGGGAAGGAAAGTGGACATCTTCACTGATCATAAGAGTCTCAAGTACATCTTCACTCAGCCCAACCTCAACCTCAGGCAGACTCATTGGGTCGAGATGATTCAAGAGTATAATTCGAGTATTGAATATACTCCAGGCAAGGCCAATGTCATTGCTGACGCTTTGAGCAGGAAGGCTTACTGCAACAGTTTGATTCTCAAGCCCTTCCAACCGGATCTTTGTGAAGCTTTCCACAAACTTAATCTCCAAGTTGTTCCTCAAGGATTCCTTGCCAACCTCCAAGTCTCTCCTACTTTGGAAGATCAGATTCGTGAGGCTCAACTTCTTGATGCCATGGTGAAGAAGGTGAAGATTGGGATTGCCAAGAGCCAACCCAAGTACAAGTGCTATCGCCTTGATGACAAAGATATGTATTCTTCGAGGATCACATTGTGGTTCCAAAAGGTGACCTTATGAACGAGGCTCACAATTCACTCCTATATATTCATCCTGGAAGTACAAAGATGTACCATGACCTCAAGCAGTCGTATTGGTGGACTCGAATGAAGCAAGAGATTGCTCAGTTCGTGAATGAATGTGATGTCTACAGAAGAGTGAAAGCAGAACACCAATGGCCAGCTGGTCTCCTCCAACCTCTTGCCATTCCAGAATGGAAGTTTGACCATATTGAGATGGACTTCGTGATTGGATTTCCCAAGTCCAAGCGTGGCAATGATGCTATATTCGTCGTCATTGACAAGCTTACTAAAGTGGCTCATTTTCTTCCTATCAAATAATCTGTCACAGCAGCTCAGTTGGCAGAGCTATATACCTCCAGGATTGTCTCTCTGCATGACATTCCGCAGTTGGTATCTTCAGATCATGGAAGCATCTTCACTTCTAAGTTTTGGGATTCCTTCCAGAAGGCCATGGGCACCAACATTCGGTTCAGCACAGCCTTTCATCCTCAAACTAGTGGACAAGTCGAGCGAGTCAATCAAATTCTTGAAGATATGCTCAGGGCTTGTGTCATTTCTTTCGGTATGAAGTGGGAAGATTGTCTTCCATATGCCAAGTTCTCCTACAACAACAGCTTCCAAGCGAGTTCGGTCAAGGCCCCATTCGAGATTCTCTATGGCAGAAAGTGTCGTACTCCTATTAATTGGTCAAAGACTGGTGAACACCAACTTCTTGGCAATGACTTGATCACAGAGGCTGAAGAAATGTGCAAAGTCATTCGTGAAAATCTCAAAGCCGCGCAATCGCGCCAGAAGAGTTACTATGATAGCAAGCATCATGACTTGGATTTCGAGATCGGAGACCATGTCTACCTCCGTGTCTCTCCAATGAAAGGTACCCGTCGCTTCGGTATCAAAGGGAAGCTTGCCCTAGATACATGGGTCCTTTCAAGATCATTGTCAAAAGAGGCGATCTCGCCTATCAACTTGAGCTTCCAACCAACTTTGCAAACGTGCACGACGTGTTTCACGTATCTCAGCTTCGCAAGTGTTTCAAGACTCCTGACCGCACCATCAACTTCGAAGAGATTGACCTCCAAGAAGACCTGTCTTATCATGAGCATCCCGTTGCTATTCTTGAAGAAACTGAGCGCAAGACTCGCAACAAGTCAATCAAATTCCTAAAAGTGAAGTGGTCACATCATTCCGACAGAGAAGCCACCTAGGAACGCGAGGACCACCTCCGTTCCGAATATCCAGAGTTTTTCCAGTCCTAGATCTCGGGACGAGATCCTTTCGTAGTGGTGGAGTGTTGTAACACCCCGTATGTAACTTACCATATTTGTATTCCAACTCTTGCCATTTTCGGCTCTAAGTTATGATATTCCCTCGTGGTTGGGTTTTGTCTTCGTTTTTCATTTTGTCCATGTCATGCATCTCATATCATGTCATCATGTGCATCGCATTTGCATACGTGTTCATCTCAAGCATTCGAGCATTTTCCCTCTTGTTCGTTTTGCATTATGGCACTCCTACGTACTCCGGCGTCCCCTTTTGCCTCTTTTCGTGTGCAGGTGTTAAACATTCTCGGAGTGGACTGAGATTTGCCAAGTGGCCTTGGTACACCACCGGTAGACCGCCTGTCAAGTTTCGTGCCATTTGGAGTTCGTTTGTTACTCCAACGGTTAACCGGGGAACCGTAAAGGCCTCGTGTGTGTTGCAGCCCAACACCCCTCCAAAGTGGCCCAAAACCCATCCAAACTCCCTCTATCCTCTCGGTCGTTCGATCACGATCACGTGGCCGAAAACCACACCTCATTTGGACTCTCCTACCTCCCTCTATCTATAAATACACCTCCCCCTTCGAAATTCGCGAATAAACCCTAGCTCCCCCTCTCCTCGCGCCACCGGACACGTCCGGATTTGGCCGGACGCGTCCGCCGCCGCGCCCGACCAATCGTCGTCTTCCATGTGTCGTCGCCGCCTCCAACCGCCGCGCCGGCCCACGAGACCATGGCCGGCCCTCCCACCATCGCCGCCCCGCCGCCATCACCGCTCCGCCGCGCCGCCCACGCCACCTCACCGTCGCCATCGCCGCTTCGCCGCGCCGTCCGCGCCACCTCACCACCGTCTTGCTGCCCGCCGTCTCACCGATCGCTGCCGAGCCCCGTGCCACCGCCTTCGACCGCCGCCGCGGGAACCGCCCCCCTCTCTGGCCGGTCCCGCCCTGCTCCTCCTCCGGCGAGCCTCTTTTCTCCTCCGACTCCGGCGAGCTACTCCGGTGGACCTCGGTTCACGCGCTCGGAGACGAACCCTAGATCCAGATCTGTCCGGAGAGGTCTATTTTCGTCTAAGTCTTTTCCCTGTTCATCTTTTTCAAGCTATGTTCATCGCATCATAACTCTGTCATCATAGCTCCATTTCATGCGTGTGGCATATCAAATTGTTCGTCTGGATGTGATATTCATTTTGTTCCATTGCATCATGCTTGTTTTAGTCCATCTTCATGCCTAAAATGCTGTTGCAAGAGTGCTATAAAATGTTAGTTCCTGATTCTTATCATATTATGAGCATTTGTCATTTTTGCCATGACTAATGTGTGCTGCATATGAACTTGAGCCCTACATGTGTTTTGGGCTATGCCATGCCATCTTTACAGGGGTATATTCCATGTATTTTTGTGATCAATGTGGTGACTAGCACAAGCATGCAAAGTAGCTCTCGTGATGTTGCTGATTTCAGGGACTTAGAATTTCACTAATTCATTTCCCTGTTGTTATTTCAATGCCATGTATTCATGTTGCTACAGAGTGATCCATGCTTCTTTTGAGCATGTTCAGTAAGGATGATTTGAGCATATGGTTATGCTCTATCCATCCATGTCCCTGTTTGCATTTATGTAGTACCCTAGCATGACTCAATCTTGCTCTACTTTTGCTACAAAATGTTCCAGGCAGATTGGTTACGTGTTGATCAATTTTGCCAAGGTTGTTGTAGTTGATCCATGCATGCTATGAGATGGTTTTTGCCATGGTTAGCTTCTTGAACATGTCTTCTTGTTGGATGTATTCTTAGTTTGTCATGCAATGCCTTGTGGTAAGTGCATCGAGCTCGCGAACGTGCCTTCGAAACTCTGTTTTTGCCATGTCCAGTTTTCTGCTAAGTCGGAATCTGTTAGCGAAACTTGCTATGTTTACATGGGTGCCACCATATTTTATGTGCCCTTTTGGCTGATGGTCAGTAAGGGACTTTTGTTATATGATTTGAGTAGATTCATGACGTGCCTTGTTTTGCTATGTTAAGTTCCTGTAACATGTTGATATCTTGCTCTAAACATTGCTTCCTCCTGATGTTAATTCCTGACATGTTATTTTCACTAAGTCTGTGAAGCTGATATCTTTTGCACTTTTGCCATGCTTGTTTGAACCTTCTCTTGTGTGATTTAGCCGTAGCTCAGTGTTCATCTCTTGTCAAGCATCATGAGTAGATCACAACCATGTGCTTTGTTGCTACGTTAGAGTGCAGTAGCTTAGTTTCTTGTTGCATTTTAGATGGCATCGTGCTGTTAATCGCAGAATCATTCCATTATTGTTTTGCTTGCCATTTGCAAACCGTGCATCCGATTCCGGTGATCTTTATATCGATTTCGACCGAAATTAACTCATCTTTCCAATGGCGCACTTGGTTTGCCAAGTTGAGGCCTGGTTTAATATTTTCCTTCCGGAGCATGCATATGCATTGCATATCACATCCCGCATATCATGCCATGTTTTGCATCATGCTGCTTGCGCATTGCACCGTGGTTGATTGTGATTTCTTTTGCTTGTGTTCTTGCCTTGGGTAGAGAAGGGAGACGAGTTCATGATCGAGGAACCCGTTGAGTACGCTTATGAGGATCAAGCTTACGTCAACTCGGAGAACTTTGCAGGCAAGATGACCATACCCTCGGAATCACTTCTATCTTTGCTTGCTAGTTGTTCGCTCTATTGCTATGCCTATGCCGTGATACCTACCACTTGCTTTATCATGTCCCCCAGATTGCCATGTCAAACCTCTAACCCACCTTGTCCTAGCAAACCATTGTTTGGCTATGTTACCGCTTTGCTCAGCCGCTCTTATAGCGTTGCTAGTTGCAGGTGAAGATTGGGGTTTGTTCCTTGTTGGAACATGTTTATTGTTGGCATATCATTATTATATCTTGTTTACTTTAATGCACCTATATACTTGCTAAAGGGTGGAAGGCTCGGCCTTATGCCTAGTGTTTTGTTCCACTCTTGCCGCCCTAGTTTCCGTCATACCGGTGTTATGTTCCTTGATTTTGCGTTCCTTACGCGGTTGGGTTATAATGGGAACCCCTTGACAGTTCACCTTGAATAAATCTGTCGGCGTTCTGGGAACGGGGGTCCCCAGACTTGCTTGCCTGCGGCCTGCGGCGTGGCTCAAAGGGGGGCCCAGCACGGCCCATCTTCATCAACACAACCCCAAGACCCTCGCGAGGGGCCAAGACTCGCAGGGCGGACGACACGGAGCTTCCTCAGGCACGGCCAAATCAGGCTGGCTCGCGAGGAGGCGGAGAGATCAAGGTGGGGTACCTCTCGAGGTGCCCGTGACGCAAGCCATGAAGACCAAGGGCGCCAGGCGGGCGCCAGCCCGCGCAGTGTCCTCCTTTCCTCTTTGGTGCAAAGGGAGCAAGCGCAGGCGAGAGCATCAAGCAAAGGCACCCGTTTCGGTGCAACGAGACCAAGACTAGTCCAACGGCAGGAAGGAAGTCATTGTGGAGCCCAAGCTAGCGTCACCACCAGAGCCTTTGGCAGGCGAGGACCAACTTTAGTCAGGATAAGTGTACCAGATGTTCCCCTTCAAAATGGCCAATTGTTGGCGCCCTTCCCGCTCAATATTTGGGAAGAGGCCCAGGGCCTTTGCCTATAAATAGGACTAGCCACCCACAGAGAGAAGGGATCGGAAATCAGAGAGAGAATCGAGGAGAGAGAGAGAGAGAAGGGTGACTGAACTCTTCCTAGCAGTTCATCCCCACAGCCAAGAGCAGACCCTCGCGAGGCTGTTCTTCCTTGTATTGCTCATCATCATCAGCCCAAGAGGCAATCCACCACACCACACACTGGAGTAGGGTGTTACACCACAACGGTGGCCCGAACCAGTATAAACCCTGTGTCTCTTGTGCTGTTCTTTCCATAGCTTAGATCTCAGCGAGGCGGAGGGGTGCACGTAGGTAGAAGGCGAAATCTCCGCGCACACCCCAATGTTCGAACCTCAAGGGTCTGCCGGAACCCGAAATCCGACATTTGGCGCGCCAGGTAGGGGTGCACCGGAATCCACCTTCTACCACTTCGTGCCCCGCCGCATCGTCATCACCATGTCCGGTGACCAGGCGGGCAACCCAGATCCATGGGCGGCGTGGCCCGCCCGCGCAGAGCCGCTCGCCTCGGGCGACCCCGTGCCCCAGGCAGCTCGCGGTCCGCAGGGCGCTGCAGGCCGCGGGCGACGCGCACATGCTTCGACAGCTCTCACACCGCGGCAAGCGTGGTCGGCAGCAAGGGCCTCCAATCACGTCACGACCACGACACCGTACACCCGCTGGAAGCAGGCGAACTCGAGGGTCGCGCTCACGGTGGCCCGAGAGCTACTGCAGTGCAGGCTACTGGAGGGCAGCCGCGATGTGCTGCTGGAGCGGGTGGCAGAGCTCCTGGGCTTCGCCGCCTCGGGGGCTCACCCCTTCTGCACCCAGCTCCCATCTCAAGCCCAGGGCGGCCCATGCGGGGGCTCCGCGCGTGCCCGCGGGCTCCAAGGCTACTCCAACACCAGCTAAGCTGTCGGCACCGGACCGGCGGCAGCGCTACCCCCCGCTCCTGGTCCGCGAAGAAGAAGGACTCGACGCGACCCACGGCCCTAGTGGACGGCCATGCTACCACCCCATGGTGGGCGCGTCAAGCAGAGCTGCGTGGCACGCGGAGCACTACGGCATGGCCTTCGGGATGACGGCGCCAGAAGAATGCGTGCCCCTCATGATGGACAAGGCTCGCTCCTCAGCCCAAGCTGGGGGATGAGGCGCCAGAAGCTGAGCCCTTCCAGGAGCCCCGGGACGGTCCCGCTGGCCACGCTGGAGGCAACGATTATCGGGTACCGCTAATTCCTCAGGAGCAAGCATACGCTAATCATGTATCGCAGGAGGTGCAGGTCGCCACAGCGAGCAGCAGCCCCGCTCCCACAGTCTCCTACCCCTCGGGAGGAGGGCGCACAGGGCTGTAGGAGAGGGGCTGAGATCCGACATCATCACCGCGGTGTTCGGAGCAAGGTGTTCTCAGGAGGTAGGCCCTCTGCTGGGGAGGTGCCTCAGGGCCTGCCCCTGGCGGAGGACCCGTGGTCGCCGGGGGAACCGCTGGCGACCGCTCTACCCCATCGGCAGCGTCCTGGTTTTCGGTCGTCGTTGATGGCACTAGAGTGTGGCGCAAGGTGGGCCCTCGTGTGGCGATATGAAGCAAGGCCGGTTCCTGTGAAGAAGGCCCAGTGCCTGTGAAGCTCGCCGCCCCGTGACACTCTCACGTAATAATGAGTGGAGCTGTACACGCCCCGGAGTCTCGGGGGTGCCGGCCTCGGGCCCTGGGGCTCCCTCCCACGCCCAGTGGCAGCACTTAGCTCCGCGCTGGTGAGAAGACGTCCAAGACTAGATTAGGTGCCGGACGCGGCCTTTTGACTGCTTTCGTTACTTTTCCCTTTGGTTGTCGCTTTCCCCCACTAGATTTAAGTTGGATTCGAATTTGAGATTTGCGTGTGTCGGGGAAGGGGTGCTTAGTCTCGTTCGAGCAATTTCTCGCGTTTTGGTTACCACTTCGCCTCAGCTGCCTCCCCTCGTGAGCCCCTCGCGAGCCGGGTCAGGCCTAGCTTGCGTGTACCCAGACTGCCGCCGCCGCGTCCTCTCAGGAGGGTTTTTTTACTGCAGATCCTACGGATTCGATCAGGGAGCACTCGGGACACCACATCCTCCCACAGGCAACCTCAGGGCCTGCACGGGACAAAGGTAAACTAGCCGACCAGCGCGTCGCTTAAGCCAACTACTTGGCGCGGGCGCATGGGCAATGTAACGTCTACTAATACGATGAACACAAGTTTTACATGAGGGGCTCCCCCTCCAAAATGCTCTCACAGCCATCAGGCCAAAACCTGAGTTCTATTCATGCAGGGTAAGGGAACAGGAACGATGCATGATTAGTCGGATAAATCCCCCAATGCTTCCTTAGGAGCACCACCCGAACTGTTGCTGGCGTCGCTAAACTTGCCATCACTGTCTGCGTCGCCGCCAGCGGCGTCAGGGCCATTCACCACACCGCCCTCGTCAGCAGCCACGATCACGCCGTCGTTGTCTGAAGCAAAGTCCCTGACAAGAGCATCCACATTGTCTTTCACCCAGTGCGCTAGGTCGTCTCGGATGGCCTGGGGGACTGGGGCGATGGCGGCGTCGAAGTTGAAGTGGGGATCCATGTTCCGGAGATGGCTGAAGATGCGAGAAAAGGCGCGCCCGAGCAGGGCGCGGCTCCTCTCCTCCACCAACCTGTCGGCCCTGACCGACCACGCCTCCAGCTGCGTCACCACGTCGGTGAAGAACTGAAGGTTGCCGGCGTAGTTGACTGCGTGCGGCTCGCCAACAGCCGCCTCGTAGAGGTTGCCCAAGGCTGTGTTGGCTCTCTCCCGGAGCGTGGTGAGCATGGGGCCGTGCTCATGCTCCAGGATCCGCCGCTGACGTATCTCGTTCGCATTATGGTGCGCGACGACCTCGGCCTCCTCCACCCGTTGGCGAAGAAGGAACACCTCGGCCTGGGAGGTGGTTGACTCCCCTTGCGCTACCTCAAGGGCCGGCCCGAAAAGCATCGGCCCGCCGCGTCGCTTCCTCCAGCTTGGCCCTCATGGCAGCAGTCCTACCTTCAGCCTCGGCCCGGATCAACTCCAGCCTCTCCTCGAACTCGTGCTCGAGGCTCAAGCGCGCCATCGCCACCCGACGTCCGACCTCCTCCAGGACACAGGCTTCCCGTGCAGCGACATCATCCTCCGCCTGCATCACCAAGCGCTCCCTCGTCTCCAGGCGCTCGTACTCGTGTGTATGTTCGGCGGCTTCCAGCATCAGCGCCTCCTTGCGCTTCTGGAGCTCTGTTGGGTTGTCAGAGGCCACCTTCATCGACGCGAGGGCTGCCTCACGCAGCTCCACTTGCTCCTCCAGTGAGTGGCACCAGGCCAGGAGCTCCCGAGCCCACTCCTCCGCCGCCTCTCGCCACCGGTCGGCTTCCCGGGCCTCCTCAGCGGCCCGAGATCAGGCCTCCCGAGAGGCCACTAGCGACGCCTTGGCCTCTGCATCGTCAAGATCGCGCTGACGGCGCACAAGGGCGATGGCGCCCTCCAGCTCGCGCCTCTCTGCAGCCAGGCGCAGGCCCTCGGCCTCAAGGCACGCGTCTTCATCAGCAAGCTCCTCACCAAGCAGGCTCACCGCGTCAGCCGCCCTTCGAAGGAATCCTTGGCGAAGAGCGCGACGCTCCCGGGCGCGCTCAAGCACGTCTTCCACACCATCATATGCCCCGAGCAAGTGCCGGGGGCCACGAATCAGCACTCCCCCTCCGGGCAGGGGGCTGGGGGCTGGCACCCTCGCGACGGCCGGGCACGTCACGCCAGAAGCCCGGCCTGGAGCCAGCCCGTCCCTAGATGAAGAGCGCAGGAAGCGCCTCAGCCAATCACAGTCCACGATCAGGCGAGAAGCCCACGGCAGGCTGGCTATGCCACAAGAAGGCCCGCGAAGGAGGGTCGTGAGGTGCACAGGGCCGCGATGCGCCTCGGGATGGTTCGCCTCTCCGATCGCCCTCGCCACAAGGGCTCTGCTGCTCGGAGCGCTTGAGGACGGTGGAGGGGCGGAGCCAAGGGGGACGGCACCTCAGCCGTCTCCACGAGCTCGGCTGGAAGGGGCCTGCGGAGCAAGGATCAGTAAAAGCAATAGAAGGATCGGGAGCTAGGAAAGGAGAAGGCTTACTCATCAGTGGCGAAGTACTTCCTACACTTCAGCAGGCGACAAGGGTAATCGCCGCCCAGGGCCTCCCTTCTCTTCTGGAGGGTCTCAAAGTCCACGCAGAAGCGGCCCAAGAGTTGAGCGCAGGGATCAACCTGCGACGAAGACGGAGCATCGAGGCGATTCGCGTCAGGGGCGCATGCCTGATGCGCGCAACCGATCGCCTTGCCAAGAGAAGCGGCTCGAGCCTCAGGGGCCTCAGTCGCAGGCGCTGAGGGCAGCTGCTTGCCACCCTCAGCCTCAGCGGCACGGGCCCCAAGAGCTACTCCCTCATGAGCATCGCCCGGCGTTGTCACCCCGCCAGGAGCCCCCTTGGCCTCTGGCGCCTCATGCCTCCCTGCTCCGCCACTTGAGGAAGAGCCACCTTGGCCGACTGGAAGGGCAGTCACCATCACTGGGTTCTCGCGAGGCCCCTGGAGGCTGGCGGGGCGCGGCCCGCACTCATCAAAGATAGGCATCCGGTTCACAAAATCGCCCCTGTTCTGGTAGAGGTACAGCAAGGCCCCTCCCTGCTGGATGCTGCCAGGGTTGGGGTCTCCAGTCAGGATCAAGAGCACTGTCCTCAGCAATTCAGGTGTCAGGTCCTCTTCCTGGAGCCTCATACGATCATCACACCCGCTGAAGGCCCACATCCGGCGGGAGTGGCGTTGGAGAGGAGCAATGCGGCGAAGCAGGAACTCCTTCACCACCTTGGGCGCTGTCACGCCAAGCGACCTCAAGAACGCGAAGCGGTGCCTGACGAAGACGAGCCGGGGGCTCTCAAGCGTCTCCTGGCCCCAGCTCGAATTGGGGACAGCAGGCGAATTTGGCTCCGATAGCAGGGGGCTGGTTACCCCTGCATCCACATACAGCCACCGCTCGCAGAACCCAGCCGCGGGCGAAGGGAGCCTGAAGTCGATCCCTAAGGCCGCTGTCTCAGACGCGGCAACGACGCTCACGCACGCCCAGCATTGGGTAGGGTCGACAAGGCGTAGAGAGAAGAAGTGGCGCAACAAGGCAACCGAAGGAAGGATGCCCATCATTGCCTCGCAAACAAAGGCGAAGACCGAAAGGAGGGTGATGGATTCAGGACCCAGATGCACCATGTGGATCTGATAGTGGGAAAGCACGGCATTGAAGAAATCAGAAAAGGGGGGAACCAGACCCGCCCACAGGGCGTCGGCAAAATACGGGACCTTGGTGGCTATCCTGTCGATGGAGAAGTGGGACGCGGGCCAGGCCGTTGTCCTCCCGCATTCGTTGAAGATACTAGCCAGAGCCAAGCTGACCTTGCCCAAGCCCTCGGCAGGGGCCGCCAACGGCGGCGAGCAAGGCGGAGGCATGGGTTTCTTCCCTCTTCCCTTCTTCGTCGGAGCCATGGCGATAGGAAGGGGGGGAGGTTCAAGATTGGGTTGAAGACGGAAGCTGGAGTTCGAGCGGAGGAAGGACAGAGGGCGCTCGAGCAACAGAAAGGGGAGCGGTTGTGTACGACTACGAGTCCGCCTAGCAAGGCGCCAAATAAGGGGGGCGTGGGGGAACAGTGCCGCCCACGCCCAATCAACCGCCACGCGGCGCCCAAGGCCGCAGGCTATTAGGGCCCGCGGCGCTTCGCCCTTGTCCTTTTGCCTCCCTGCACGGCCAAGTCCGGGCATGCCTTGGGCCCGGGGGCTACTATCGGCGTTCTGGGAACGGGGGTCCCCAGACTTGCCTGCCTGCGGCCTGCGGCGTGGCTCAAAGGGGGCCCAGCACGGCCCATCTTCATCAACACAACCCCAAGACCCTCGCGAGGGGCCAACCTCGCGAGGCGGACGACAGGGAGCTTCCTCAGGCACGGCCACATCAGGCTGGCTCGCGAGGAGGCGGAGAGATCAAGGCGGGGTACCTCACAAGGTGCCCGTGATGCAAGCCATGACGACCAAGGGTGCCAGGCGGGCGCCAGCCCGCGCAGTGTCCTCCTTTCCTCTTTGGTGCAAAGGGAGCAAGCGCAGGCGAGAGCATCAAGCAAAGGCACCCGTTTCGGTGCAACGAGACCAAGACCAGTCCAACGGCAGGAAGGAAGTCATTGTGGATCCCAAGCCAGCGTCACCACCAGAGCCTTTGGCAGGCGAGGACCAACTTTAGTCAGGATAAGTGTACCAGATGTTCCCCTTCAAAATGGCCAATTGTTGGCGCCCTTCCCGCTCAATATTTGGGAAGAGGCCCAGGGCCTTTGCCTATAAATAGGACTAGCCACCCACAGAGAGAAGGGATCGGAAATCAGAGAGAGAATCGAGGAGAGAGAGAGAGAAGGGTGACTGAACTCTTCCTAGCAGTTCATCCCCACAGCCAAGAGCAGACCCTCGCGAGGCTGTTCTTCCTTGTATTGCTCATCATCATCAGCCCAAGAGGCAATCCACCACACAACACACTGGAGTAGGGTGTTACACCACAACGGTGGCCCGAACCAGTATAAACCCTGTGTCTCTTGTGCTGTTCTTTCCATAGCTTAGATCTCAGCGAGGTGGAGGGGTGCAGGTAGGTAGAAGGCGAAATCTCCGCGTGCACCCCAGTGTTCGAACCTCAAGGGTCTGCCGGAACCAGAAATCCGACAAAAAACTCCTCCAGCAAGGCCCAACCTTGGTTTTACCATTTTCCACCTAAGCCTTTTTCCCTTGGGTTTCGCGGACTCAAGGGTCATCTTTATTTTAACCCCCCCGGGCCAGTGCTTCTCTAAGTGTTGGTCCAGCCTAGAGCACCGTGCGGGGCTGTCCCTTCGCAACTTGGGTTACGTTGGCTCCCGTACGCTTAGCTTATCCGGTGTGCCCTGAGAACGAGATATGTGCAGCTCCTATCGGGATTTGTTGGCACAGGGGTGGTCTTGCTGGTCTTGTTTTACCATTGTCGAGATGTCTTGTAACCGGGATTCCAAGTCTGATCGGGTCGTCCTGGGAGAAGGAATATCCTTCGTTGACCGTGAGAGCTTGTGATGGGCTAAGTTGGGACACCCCTGTAGGGTTTTGAACTTTTGAAGGCCGTGCCCGCGGTTATGGGCAGACGGGAATTTGTTAATATCCGGTTGTAGAAAACCTGACACTTAACTTAACTAAAATGAATCAACATCATGTGTAGCCATGATGTTCTCTTTTCAGCGGAGTCTAGGAAGAGAACACGGTCTCGTGTTATGCTTGAACGTAAGTAGTTCTAGGATCACTTCTTGATCTTATAGCTTCTCGACCGTGCTTTGCCTTCTCTTCTCGCTCTCATTTGCGTAAGTTAGCCACCATATATGCTAGTGCTTGCTGCAGCTCCACCTCACTACTTTTTCCTACCCATAAGCTTAAATAGTCTTGATCGCGAGGGTGTGAGATTGCTGAGTCCCCGTGACTCACAGATTACTTCCAAAACAAGATGCAGGTGCCGATGATGCCATTCCAGGGGATGCGACCGAACTCAAGTGGGAGTTCGACGAGGATTTAGGACGTTACTATGTTTCCTTTCCAGACGATCAGTAGTGGAGCCCAGTTAGGGCGATCCGGGATCTTACGCATTTGGGGTTGTCTTTATTTTGGTTCCATAGTCGGACCTTGATTGTATTCTGGATGATGTAATGCTATATTTATGTATTGTGTGAAGTGGCAATTGTAAGCCAACTCTGTACCTCTTTCTTATTCAGTACATGGGATGTGTCACGATTACCCCTCTTGCGACTTGCCTACAATGCGGTTATGCCTCTAAGTCGTGCTTCGACACGTGGGAGATATAGCCGCATCGTGGGTGTTACATCTGAATCCTCCTCTGAGGAGCTATCTCTAACCAGCAAGAAATCTGCATCAATAGGTAGCACTGACTACTCAGAAGACCTTGTTTTCACTCCAGATTTTCCCATGACCGACTCAAATGGCTGATGCACAGGAAGAGTAGATGAATGTATAAACATTGTTGACAAATGCAATACATTATGAAAAAATATGGAACGATACAATTCACATATATGATGACTGGCTAAACAGGATGGCATTGCATGATTCACGTATATGATGCCTGGCTAAAGAAGATGGCATTGCATAATTCCCATATACTCCCCCCGTTCCTAAATATTTTTATTTTTAGAGATTTAAAATGGACTACTACATACGGATGTATATAGACATATTTTAGAGTGTAGATTCACTCATTTTGCTCCGTATGTCGTCACTTGTTGAAATCTCTAAAGAGATAAATATTTAGGAACGGTGGGAATATGATATAGAAACCAAATAGGTGGCATTGATATGTCTCCAATGTATCTATAATTTTTGATTGCTCCATGCTATATTATCTACTGTTTTGGGCAATATTGGGCTTTATTATCCACTTTTATATTATTTTTGGGACTAACCTATTAACCGGAGGCCCAGCCCAGATTTGCTGTTTTATGCCTCTTTCAGTGTTTCAAAGAAAAGGAATATCAAACGGAGTCGAAACGGAACAAAATCAACTGGAGAAGTTATTTTGGAAGGAAACCTACCGGATAGACTTGGACCCTACGTCAGAAGATGAAGGAGGAGCTCACAAGGGTAGGGGCGCGCCCACCCCCCTGGGGCGCGCCCCCTACCTCGTGGCCCCCCCTCCGGTCCACCGACGTACTCCTTTCACCCATATATGCCTACGTATCGTAAAACTTCCAGAACAGAGATTAGATCGGGAGTTCCGCCGCCAGAAGCCTCCATAGCCATCGAAAACCAATCTAGACCTATTCCGACACCCTGCCGGAGGGGGCAATCCCTCTCCGGTGGCCATCTTCATCATCCCGGTGCTCTCCATGACGAGGAGGGAGTAGTTCTCCCTCGGGGCCGAAGGTATGTACCAGTAGCTATGTGTTTGATCTCTCTCTCTTGTGTTCTTGAGGTGATGTGATCTTGATGTATCGTGAGCTTTGCTATTATAGTTGGGTCTTATGTTTCTCCTTCCCCTCTTCTCTCTTGTAATGAATTGAGTTTCCCCTTCGAAGTAATCTTATCGGATTGAGTCTTTAAAGATTTGAGAACACTTGATGTATGTCTTGCCGTGGATATCTGTGGTGACAATGGGATATCACGTGATTCACTTGATGTATTTTTTGGTGACCAACTTGCAGGTTCCACCCATGAACCTATGCATAGGGGTTGGCACACGTTTTCGTCGTGATTCACCGGTAGAACTTTGGGGCACTCTTTGAGGTCCTTTGTGTTGGTTGAATAGATGAATCTGAGATTGTGTGACGCATATCGTATAATCATACCCATGGATACTTGAGGTGACATTGGAGTATATAGGTGACATTAGGGTTTTGGTTAATTTGTGTCTTAAGGTGTTATTCTAGTACGAACTCTAGGGCTGTTTGTGACACTTATAGGAATAGCCCAACGGATTGATTGGAAAGAATAACTTTGAGGTGGTTTCGTACCCTACCATAATCTCTTCGTACGTTCTCCGCTATTATTGACTTTGGAGTGACTCTTTGTTGCATGTTGAGAGATAGTTTTATGATCCAATTATGATATTATTGTTGAGAGGACTTACACTAGCGAAAGTATGAACCCTAGGCCTTATTTCCTATCATTGCAATACCGTAAACGCTCACTTTTATCACTTGCTACCTTGCTGTTTTTATTATTTCAGATTACAAATACCTTTATTTACTATCCATATACCACTTGTATCACCATCTCTTCGCCGAACTAGTGCACCTATACAATTTACCATTGTATTGGGTGTGTTGGGGACACAAGAGACTCTTTGTTATTTGGTTGCAAAGTTGCTTGAGAGAGACCATCTTCATCCTACGCCTCCTACGGATTGATAAACCTTAGGTCATCCACTTGAGGGAAATTTGCTACTGTCCTACAAACCTCTACACTTGGAGGCCCAACAACGTCTACAAGAAGAAGGTTGTGTAGTAGACATCAAGCTCTTTTCTGGCGCCGTTGCCGGGGAGGTGAGTGCTTGAAGGTATATCTTTAGATCTTGCAATCGAGTCTTTTAGTTTCTTGTTTTATCACTAGTTTAGTTTATAAAAGAAAATTACAAAAAAATGGAATTGAGTTTGTCTCATACGCTTCACCTTTTTAATATCTTTTGTGAGTATGATGGAAAGGAAAATTGTGCCAAAGTGTTAGAAGAAGAAATCTATAAAATGTTTGGCACTAAAAATTTGAATGATGAGCATGATTGCATTGTTTTTAGTATGAATTCCTTGAATATCCATGGTGCTAATGATATGCAAAGCCACAAGCTTGGGGAAGCTATGTTTGATGAAGATGATATTTTTTGTTCCCCAAGCTTTGATGAGCAAATTTATTATGATGAAAGCATGCCTCCTATCTATGATGATTATTGTGATGACTTGTATGCTTTAAAGAATAATTATAACCATGAAACTTGTCATCTTGATGTTAATTTTCAATCACATGATAGTTATTTTGTTGAGTTTGCTCCCACTATTATTCATGAGAAGAATTTTGCTTGTGTGGAGAGTAGTAAAATTTCTATGCTTGTAGATCATGAAAAGAATGCTTTAGGTGCTGGTTATATTGTTTAATTAATTCATGATGCTACTAAAAATTATTATGAGGGAGGAATATATTCTTGGAGGAATTGCAATAATATCAAGTTTCCTCTCTACGTGCTTAAAATTTTGAAGTTATGCTTGTTTTGCCTTCCTATGCTAGTTGATTATTGCTCCCATAAGTTGTTTGCTCACAAAATCCCTATGCATAGGAAGTGGGTTAGACTTAAATGTGTTAGTCATATTCTTCATGATGCTCTCTTTATGTTCCAATTCTTATCCTTTATGTGAGCATCATTGAAATCATCATGCCTAGCTAGGGGCATTAAACGATAGCGCTTGTTGGGAGGCAACCCAACTTTATTTTTGTTCCTTGTTTTTTGCTCCTGTTTAGTAATAAATAATTCATATAGACTCTGTTTAGATGTGGTTTTATGCATTTAATTAGTGTTTTTGCCAAGTAGAACCGTTGGGAAGACTTGGGGAAAGTCTTTGCGATCATGCTGTAAAAAACAGAAACTTTAGCACTCAGGAGAATTGCTTCCATTTTTATTTGGATAGTTCTATTTAGTTAATTATTTTTGCAGATGATTAATAGATAAATTACTCAGGTCCAGCAATTTATTTGACAATTTTATGAGTTCTATAAGTATACGTTTGATCCAGATTACTACAGACTGTTCGGTTTTTGACAGATTCTGTTTTCGTGTGTTGTTTGATTATTTTGATGAATCTATGGCTAGTAAAATAATTTATAAACCATAGAGAAGTTGGAATACAGTAGGTTTAACACCAATATAAATAAAGAATGAGTTCATTACAGTACCTTGAAGTGGTGTTTTGTTTTCTTTCGCTAACGGAGCTTACGAGTTTTCTGTTAAGTTTTGTGTTGTGAAGTTTTCATGTTTTGGGTAAAGATTCTATGGACTATGGAATAAGTAGTGGAAAGAGCCTAAGCTTGGGGATGCCCAAGGCACCCCAAGGTAATATTCAAGGATGAACAAAAGCCTAAGCTTGGGGATGCCCCGGAAGGCATCCCCTCTTTCGTCTTCGTTCATCGGTAACTTTACTTGGAGCTATATTTTTATTTACCACATGATATGTGTTTTGCTTGGATCATCAATTTATTTTGTTAGGATTTGCTTTATGATATTTAGAACATTGTTTTGCATCTTTTATTTCAATAAAAGTTGCATTGATAGCCTTTACTATGCATATTTTACAAGTCTTCATGTTGCTGTTTGAAAACAGAAAGTTTACCGCTGTTGCAATAATTCCCTAGAAAAGTCAGAATGTGATAAAATGTTGAAACCTTTTGCATATTAAGATATGATAAATTTACTACAGTGGGAATTTTCTTTCATAATTTTTGGAGCTAGGGAAGTATGGATGTTGCTGCATTCTTTACAGACTATCCTGTTTAGGCAGATTGCTGTTATGTTTGCATTGTTTGCATATGTTTGCTTCTTTAATGATTCTATTTGAGGATAGGACTATTAAATATGCAGAGGCATTTAGTATGAAATGTTTAATAATAATTTTAGTGGTTTGCTACAGTAGAGTATGATAAGGTTTTGGCAATGGTTTATACTAACTTATCTCACGAGTCCTTGTTGAGTTTGGTGTGGATGAAGCTTTTGAGATTTAGGGAGACCTTGATATGAGAGGAATTAAGGAGACACAAAAGCTCAAGCTTGGGGATGCCCAAGGCATCCCAAGATAATATTTCAAGAAGTCTCAAGCATCTAAGCTTGGGGATGCCCCATTTGGCATCCCACCTTTCTTCTTCAACAACTGTCGGTTAGTATCGGTTGATCCTAAGTTTTTGCTTCTTCACATGATGTTTGCTATTCTTAGATGTCATTTTCTTTTGATTTGCTTGCTTATTGAATAGAGTACCAAGATCTGAAATTATTAAATGTTAGAGAGTCTTCACATAGTTGCATAATTATTCGACTACTCAGTGATCTTCACTTATATCTTTTGGAGTAGTTTGTCATTTGCTCTAGTGCTTCACTTATATCTTTTAGAGCATGGTGGTAGTTTTATTTTGAAGAAATATATGAACTCTCATGCTTCACTTATATTATTTTGAGAGTCTTAAATAGCATGGTAATTTGCTTAAAATCCAAATATGCTAGGTATTCAAGAACAATAAAATTCTCTTATGAGTGTGTTGAATACTAAGAGAACTTTGATACTTGATGATTGTTTTGAGATATGAGGATGGTAATATTAGAGTCATGCTAGTTGAGTAGTTGTGAATTTGAGAAATATTTGTGTTGAAGTTTGTGATTCCTGTAGCATGCACGTATGGTGAACTGTTATGTGATGAAGTCGGAGCATGATTTATTTATTGATTGTCTTCCTTATGAGTGGCGGTCGGGGACGAGCGATGGTCTTTTCCTACCAATCTATCCCCCTAGGAGCATGCGCGTAATACTTTGCTTTGATAACTTCTAGATTTTTGCAATAAGTATATGAGTTCTTTATTACTAATGTTGAGTCCATGGATTATACGCACTCTCACCCTTCCACCTTTGCTAGCCTCGCTAATACCGCACACTTTTCACCGGTATCATACACCTACCATATACCTTCCTCAAAACAGCCACCATACCTACCTATTATGGCATTTCCATAGCCATTCCGAGATATATTGCCATGCAACTTTCCACCGTTTCGTTTATGACACACTCCATCATTGTCATATTGCATATCCCGGTACACCGCCGGAGGCATTCATACACTAGTAGAAAAAGGGCCTGCAGTCCCGGTTCATAAGGGCCTTTAGTCCCGGTTCTTGAACCGGGACTAAAGGGTCGGTACTAATGCCCTGACCCTTTAGTCCCAGTTCAAACCAGAACCGGGACTAAAGGGCCTCCACGTGGCCGCTGCCTGGAGGTCCACCTTTAATCCCAGTTGGTAACACCACCCGGTACTAAAGGTAATTTTTTGATTTTTTTTTTAAATTTCTTTTTGAAATTTTTTTTTTGAAATTTTTTATTTTCAAATTTCTGATTTATTTTAACCTCTAATCTCTAATCACCCCTCTCATCACTGCTCAATTTAATCTCTAATCACCCCTCATCATTCCAAATCATCTAACTTCTCGAACGGTCACCCATCCTCCCACTCCCCCAGCCTGAGCACGCTTAACTTCCAGGTTCTATTCTCCCTCGTTTCCAAGTCTGCACTCGTTGTTTTCCTGACAATAGTAAGATGTTAATCCTATTAATCCTCATGATTTTAGCTTGAGCATGAAGTCACACATTTCACTGTTTGAGTTTGAAACTATTGTTCTAAAAAACAATAATTATTTAGTAACACTAATATTTCTTGAATAAGTAGTTTGACCATAGTTTGACCACAGTTTGACCGTAGTTTGACCAGATTTGACCAAAATTCAAAAAAACAGAAATAATTATTTAATAACACTAATATTCAATACTTCTTGAATAAGTAGTTTGACCATAGTTTGACCAGATTTAATGAAAATTAAAAAAAACTGAAATTTGAGCATAACTTTTTTTCCTTTTGGAATATGAGGATACTACAAATTTGCAAACAGGCTGTAGGATGTAACTTTTCGAGTAGATGATTTTTCATATAAGAAACTTTTTAATCCGAGTTCGTATGCAAAAGTTATGCCCATTTTACAAATTCTAGAGAGATTTTGTAAATAAAGTCGAAATTCATATTTGTAAATTTTCCCAACAACTAGACCACATATCACATGGGAAACTTATTTTATTTTATTTTATTTGACATTTCCATCATTTTCTTTTGTTTTTTCTAAAACTGAAAAGGCAGTCCACACGGGGGGAGAGTTTGAAAATTGGACCTTTAGTACCGGTTCGTGCCATGAATCGGTACTAATGCCTCAAAGGCCATTAGTCCCGGTTGGTGGCACCAACCGATACTAAAGGTTAGACCTTTAGTCCTGGTTGGTGCCACCAACCGGGACTAATGGGCATCACACCCTTTAGTCCCGGTTCGTGGCATGAACTAGGACTAAAGGGCCTAGGTGAACCGAGACTAATGCCTTAGCCGCACGAACCGGGACTAATGCACCCATTGGTCCCGGTTCTGGACTGAACTGGGACTAATGGGGTTACCCGGCCTGGACCAAAGTCCCCTTTTTCTACTAGTGATATAGAGTCATATTTTTTTCTAAGTATCGAGTTGTAATTGTTGAGTTGTAAGAAAAATAAAATTGTGATGATCATCATTTTTAGAGCATTGTCCCAATGAGGAAAGGATGATGGAGACTATGATTCCCCCACAAGTTGGGATGAGACTCCGGACGAAAAATAGAGAGGCCAATGAAGCCCAAATAAAAAAAGAGGCCATAAAAAAAAGAGAAGGCCCAAATAAAAAATAAATAAAAATAAAAAATGAGAGAAAAAGAGAGAAGGGGCAATGCTACTATCCTTTTACCACACTTGTGCTTCAAAGTAGCACCATGATCTTGATGATAGAGAGTCTCCTATGTTGTCACTTTCATATACTAGTGGGAATCTTTCATTATAGAACTTGGCTTGTATATTCCAATGATGGGCTTCCTCAAAATGCCCTAGGTCTTCGTGAGCAAGCGAGTTGGATGCACACCCACTTAGTTTCTTTTGATGAGCTTTCATATAGTTATAGCTCTAGTGCATCCGTTGCATGGCAATCCCTACTCACTCACATTGATATCTATTGATGGGAATCTCCATAGCCCGTTTATACGCCTAGTTGATGTGAGACTATCTTCTCCTTTTTGTCTTCTCCACAACCACCATTCTATTCCACCTATAGTGCTATATCCATGGCTCACGCTCATGTATTGCGTAAAGATTGAAAAAGTTTGAGAACATCAAAAGTATGAAACAATTGCTTGGCTTGTCATCGGGGTTGTGCATGGTTTAAATATTTTATGTGGTGAAGATAGAGCATAGCCAGACTATATGATTTTGTAGGGATAACTTTCTTTGGCCATGTTATTTTGAGAAGACATAATTGCTTTGTTAGTATGCTTGAAGTATTATTGTTTTTATGTCAATATAAACATTTGTCTTGAATCTTATGGATCTGAATATTCATGCCACAATTAAGAAGAATTACATTGAAATTATGCCAAGTAGCACCCCGCATCAAAAATTCTGTTTTTATCATTTACCTACTCGAGGATGAGCAGGAATTAAGCTTGGGGATGCTGATACGTCTCCAACGTATCTATAATTTTTGATTGCTCCATGCTATATTATCTACTGTTTTGGGCAATATTGGGCTTTATTATCCACTTTTATATTATTTTTGGGACTAACCTAGTAACCGGAGGCCCAGCCCAGATTTGTTGTTTTATGCCTATTTCAGTGTTTCGAAGAAAAGGAATATCAAACGGAGTCAAAACGGAACGAAATCAACTGGAGAAGTTATTTTTGGAAGGAAACCTACCGGATAGACTTGGACCCTACGTCAGAAGATGAAGGAGGAGCTCACGAGGGTAGGGGGCGCGCCCCCTGCCTCGTGGCCTCCCCTTTGGTCCACCGACGTACTCCTTTCACCCACATATACCTACGTATCATAAAACTTCCAGAACAGAGATTATATAAGGAGTTCCGCCGCCAGAAGCCTCCGTAGCCCCCGAAAACCAATCTAGACCCGTTCCGGCACCCTGCCGGAGGGGGCAATCCCTCTCCGGTGGCCATCTTCATCATCCCGGTGCTCTCCATGACGAGGAGGGAGTAGTTCTCCCTCGGGGCCGAGGGTATGTACCAGTAGCTATGTGTTTGATCTCTCTCTCTTGTGTTCTTGAGGTGATGTGATCTTGATGTATCGTGAGCTTTGCTATTATAGTTGGGTCTTATGTTTCTCCTCCCCCTCTTCTCTCTTGTAATGAATTGAGTTTCCCCTTCGAAGTAATCTTATCGGATTGAGTCTTTAAAGATTTGAGAACACTTGATGTATGTCTTGCCGTGGATATCTGTGGTGACAATGGGATATCACGTGATTCACTTGATGTATGTTTTGGTGACCAAATTGCGGGTTCCGCCCATGAACCTATGCATAGGGGTTGGCACACGTTTTCGTCGTGATTCTCTAGTAGAACTTTGGGGCACTCTTTGAGGTCCTTTGTGTTGGTTAAATAGATGAATCTGAGATTGTGTGACGCATATCGTATAATCATACCCACGGATACTTGAGGTGACATTGGAGTATCTAGGTGACATTAGGGTTTTGGTTAATTTGTGTCTTAAGGTGTTATTCTAGTACGAACTCTAGGTCTGTTTGTGACACTTATAGGAATAGCCCAACGGATTGATTGGAAAGAATAACTTTGAGGTGGTTTCGTACCCTACCATAATCTCTTCGTTCGTTCTCCGCTATTAGTGACTTTGGAGTGACTCTTTGTTACATGTTGAGGGATAGTTTTATGATCCAATTATGCTATTATTGTTGAGAGGACTTACACTAGCGAAAGTATGAACCCTAGGCCTTATTTCCTATCATTGCAATACCGTTTACGCTCACTTTTATCACTTGCTACCTTGCTGTTTTTATTATTTCAGATTACAAATACCTTTATCTACTATCCATATACCACTTGTATCACCATCTCTTCGCTGAACTAGTGCACCTATACAATTTACCATTGTATTGGGTGTGTTGGGGACACAAGAGACTCTTTGTTATTTGGTTGCAGGGTTGCTTGAGAGAGACCATCTTCATCATACGCCTCCTACGGATTAATAAACCTTAGGTCATCCACTTGAGGGAAATCTGCTACTGTCCTACAAACCTCTGCACTTGGAGGACCAACAACGTCTACAAGAAGAAGGTTGTGTAGTAGACATCAGACATTCACACAAAGCAAATCTAAACTAAGCTGATGACATATAAGATGAATAATGTAAGCAATGCGAGGCGCCATATGCATGATATGACCAACATCAGCATGTGAGGTTAGAGCAAACACCTCAGGTGGTAAATAGGAGTGGTCGGCTCCCTCTGAATCCCCATCTGAACAGTTATCTTCCTTTGGAATACAATCTGGAATGGTGTGAGGGGGGCCACTTCGGCCACCATGGAACGACATCTGCATGACATTTGTATTCCCATGCAACGGTCTTCTCTTTTTATCTACATGTTCAGTACAATTGTGTACAATAACTGACATGCATAATAAAAAAATAGTAAGATTTTGTAAGGCCTAAGGGGTGCATGCAGAAATCAAGACTAATGATAGCAAACGAGTGGATAGATCCAAAACTAATGATAGCAGGTAGATTATAGCTTCAGTTTAAAAAGATAGACAATGGATCATCTACTGTTTATTGCCCACCCAACATGAACCACGTAGAAGACCAAAGATGAACCAGATAGTAGACATATACTATTCGTTGCTGCCTTGATATGAGACACACGGGCATTTTAAAACTCAAGTTTGAACGATAAAGTAGCAGGTAATAATAACCGATGTATAACGTAAGCAAACACGAAAGGCTGTGACCTCTCTTCCGAAACTGTGTAGTCCTCAGGTTCATCTGCTCAGTTGATGATGGTAATGCAGTTGGCGTGGCTGCCGACAATAGGGAAGATGATCTGAGGCGGCGAAAGAAAGTTTGCAGGGGGAATCTGTGCTATAGTGAACGCTTCTATCGATGGTGCACCTCAGGTGGGGTGGATGACAGCACGGCAGGAGCAGGACATAACACACAGAGTTTTCTTTGACACACAGAGTTTTAGCAGACTCATAAAAGATTCATGCAACCCACTTTCGGCGGATGAAATCCTCTCAATCACCGTACCCATTAGCGTACGATGCGCTGCTGAGATGGCCGCTTGCTCCAGAAGATCCTTCGGTGCATCCGATCGCACACTGGTCGGTTCCGGACTCTTTCTGTTGCGCTCTTTAGGAGCCTAATACTGAGGACTTCGGGTGGCCAAAGGATTACCCTCTGGCCTTGGCGGATCAGGGGAAAACCTCTGCGACGACACTTCAGGGTTGCCCGCCTCATGAGGCGGGGTGGCAGGGGGAGTTGTTTCTCTCTCCATCATCTCCGGAAGAAGATCCCCCGAAGATGAACTCTGTCGAGAAGGGCTACGATCCGAACTACGAGATATATGTTTCGGTTATTATCTTCAAAAGTAATGTAGGATATTTTTACTATTAAGTACCTTTTGTTTACTTACAGCTCGGTAGAGGGCTGATCCCCTTGCGGGCACTATGCGGCAAGAGTACCCTCCGAGGCAGGACCCTCTCGTGAATATTTCTTCCCCCCGTTTGGAAAGCTTTGTTTCCGGGTCTTCAGAGGTGGTCCTCTTCCTTCCTTGGGGAGAGGAATTTCATATTCTTCTCCCTGGTTATCCTCGTTCGCGGAGGCGCTAATTCCCCCGGTTTGGATGAATAATGAGCGAGGCCCGCTTTCAGCCTCTTTATTCCCACTTTATCTTCCCCTGAGGGCACCTGATAAGGCGCCGGCTCGAGCATTCTAGCTAGTACAGGGTTTGCTGAGCCTTTCAGGAAGGGGGGCCGAACACCTGGTCATCTTCGCCTTTGTTATCTAGTCCTGGTCAAAGAGCGAATTTTCAGAATGATGTTGTGATAAATAAAAAGACAGCATGTTCGGCCACGGGATTACTTACTTGGGTATCTGGGCGATTACAGCTCAGACCCGCATCCGCGGTGGTGTCCGGACACTTTATTTGTGGTCCGAAGAACAATTTGTGCATCTCTTCGAGCGTCATGCCGAGGAAGTGCTGAATAGTTCGCGGTCCCTCTGTGTTGAATTCCCACATACGGAGGGGTCGACATTTGCAAGGCGGGACCCGACGAACTAGCCTGACTTGCATCATCGTGACCAGGCTAACATCTCTCTCGAGGAGATCTCGGATGCGACTCTGCAATATCGACACATCATTTACTGGCCCCCAGTCCAGCCCCTTGTTGATCCATGACGTCAGTTGTGATGGGGGGCCCGAGCGAAAGGCAGGGGCGGCTACCCACTTGGTACTCTGGAGAGCTGTGATATAAAACCACTCCCGTTCCCATAAACTGGACACCTCCGGGAAGGAACCCTCTAGCCATAGAGCATCATCGCTTTTGCTTATTACGGCACCTCTGCACTCTGCGTGTTGCTCCTCGATCATCTTCGGCTTCACATTGAAAGTCTTGAGCCACAGGCCGAAGTGTGGGGTAATGCGGTGGAAGGCCTCACATACGACGATGAACGACGAGATGTGAAGGAGGGAATCCGGGGCCAGGACATGGAAATCCAGCTCATAATAAAACATGAGCCCCCTAACAAAGGGATCCAGAGCAAGGCCTAGCCCTCGGAGGAAGTGAGAGATGAATACAACGCTCTCACTGAGTTCGGGAGTGGGAATGACCTGCCCTCGAGCAGGCAGCCTGTGCCAGATTTTGCCAGTCAAATACGTGGCCTCTCTTAGCTTATTGATATCTTCCTCTGTGACAGAGGAAGGCATCCACCAACCTTGAAGGTTGGATCCGGACATGGTTGAAGGTCCAAAGCGCCTGACCTGAGCCTTGGGTGTTGGAACTCGAAGTGGGGGAAGGATTCAATTGAGTACGAGAAGGAGAAAAGGACAGGCCTTGGCCTCTTTATAAAGAGAGTGAATATCAAGCGTCCTCCTCGTGGCCGTTTGGGACTAGCCTAAAATCGAGGAGTCATACCAATGGGCACGATTGGGTTACCCACATCCATAGTGATGAGAATCCCGTAATAAGGGGGACACGATCTCTGCTTCGACAAGACATGTCAAGAAAACCGCCTCGCAATATGTGTAGTGCTGGTTGAGAAAAACGGTTTGAATAATGACCGGGCCATGGCGTGATGTCATGTTGCTAAACATGTCAGTAGATTAGATTTACGGAAATATTATTCTCTCTACGGTGGTATGTGGAACTTGTTTTGCAGAGCTGGACACTATCCTTGTGTTCAAAATCTTCTATGGAGTATTCGGAGGAGGAACCCACCGTGCAATGCCGAAGACAATTCTGCGTGCCGGACTCATCATCATTGAATCCTGGTTCAGGGGCTACCGAGGGAGTCCTGGATTAGGGGGTCTCCGGACAGCCGGACTATATCCTTTGGCCGGATTGTTGGACTATGAAGATACAAGATTGAAGACTTCGTCCCATGTCCGGATGGGACTCTCCTTGGCGTGGAAGGCAAGCTTGGCAATACGGATATGTAGATCTCCTCCCTTGTAACCGACTCTGTGTAACCCTAGCCCCCTCTGATATCTATATCAACCGGAGGGTTTAGTCCGTAGGACAACAACAATCATACCATAGGCTATCTTCTAGGGTTTAGCCTCTACGATCTCGTGGTAGATCAACTCTTGTAATACTCGTATCATCAATATCAATCAAGCAGGATGTAGGGTATTACCTCCATCAAGAGGGCCCGAACCTGGGTAAACATCGTGTCCCCCGCCTCCTGTTACCAACCGCCTTAGACGCACAATTCGGGACCCCCTACCCGAGATCCGCTGGTTTTGACACCGATGCCCATCTTGAAAGCCTATCATATTAGGACTAATTCATAACCAAAGCAAATTACCATAATGTTCTAAAGGACTCTCAAAATAATATAAGTGAAGCATGAGAGATCAATAGTTTCTATAGAATAAAACCACCACCGTGCTCAAAAAGATATAAGTGAAGCACTAGAGCAAAATTATCTAGCTCAAAAGATATAAGTGAAGCACATAGAGTATTCTAATAAATTCCAATTCATGTGTGTATCTCCCAAAAGGCGTGTACAGCAAGGTTGATTGTGGTAAACTAAAAATCAAAGACTCAAATCATACAAGACGCTCCAAGCAAAACACATATCATGTGGTGAATAAAAATATAGCCTCAAGTAAAGTTACCGATAGAAGAAGACGAAAGAGGGGATGCCTTCCGGGGCATCCCCAAGCTTAGGCTTTTGGTTGTCCTTGAATTTTACCTTGGGGTGCCTTGGTCATCCCCAAGCTTAGGCTCTTTCCACTCCTTATTCCATAGTCCATAGAATCTTTACCCAAAACTTGAAAACTTCACAACACAAAACTTAAGCAGAAAATCTCATGAGCTCCGTTAGTATAAGAAAACAAACCACCACTTAAGGTACTGTAATGAACTCATTCTTTATTTGTATTGGTGTTAAACCTACTGTATTCTAACTTCTCTATGGTTCATAACCTCCGATACTAGCCATAGATTCATCAAAATAAATAAACAACACATGAAAAACAGAATCTTTCAAAAAACAGAACAGTCTGTAGTAATATCTAGGTTTCGAATAATTCTGTAACCCCAAAAATTCTAAAATAAATTTCCAGACGTGAGGAATTTATCTATTAATCATCTTCAAAAATAATCAACTTAATCACACTCTCCAGTAAAAGATGGCAGCAAATATCGTGAGCACTAAAGTTTATGTTTTTTTACAGCAAGATTACTAAAACTTCCCCCAAGTCTTCCCAAAGGTTCTACTTGGCACAAACATTAATTAAAAGCATAAAACCACATATAAATAGAGGCTAGATGAATTATTTATTACTAAACAGAACCAAAAAGCAAGGAACAAAAAAAAATCGGGTTGCCTCCCAACAAGCGCTATCGTTTAACGCCCCTAGCTAGGCATAAAAGCAAGAATAGATCTAGGTATTATCATCTTTGGTATGCAATCCATAAGTGGCTCTCGTAATAGATTCATAAGGTAATTTAATTTTCTTTCTAGGTAAGTGTTCCATGCCTATCCTTAACGGAAATTGGAATCTAATATTTCCTTCTTTCATATCAATAATTGCACCAATCATTCTAAGGAAAGGTCTACCAAGAATAATGGGACATGTAGGATTGCAATCAATATCAAGAACCATGAAATCTACGGGCACATAATTCCTATTTGAAACAATAAGAACATCATTAATTCTTTCCATAGGTTTCTTAATAGTGGAATCCGCAGGATGCATATTTAAAGAACAATCATCAAATTCACGGAACCTAACACATCACACAAAGTTTTTGGAATCGTGGAAACACTAGCACCAAAATCACATAAAGCATATCATTCATGATCTTTAATTTTAATTTTAATAGTTGGTTCCCACTCATCGTAAAGTTTTTCTAGGGATAGAAACTTCCAATTCAAGCTTTTCTTCATAAGATTGCATTAAACCATCAACGATACGTTTAGTAAGAGCTTTATTTTGATTATAAGCATGCGGAGAACTTAGCACGGATTGCAACATGGAAATACAATCTATCAAAGAACAATTATCATAATTAAACTCCTTGAAATCCAAAATAGTGGGTTCATTGCTACGTAAGGTTTTAACTTCATCAATCCCACTTTTATCAATTTTTGCATCAAGATATAAAAACTCCGAATCATTGGGACGCCTATTAACTAAAGTTGACTCATCTCCAGTCCCATCATTATCAAGATTCATATTGAAAAACAAGGATTTAATAGGAGACACATCAATCACTTTAAGACCTTCATCCATATTATCATGAAAACTAGAAGAACATGCTTTCACAAAGCAATCTTTTTTAGCATGTATCCTAGCGGTTCTTTCTTTGCACTCATCAAGGGAAATTCTCATTGATTTGAGAGACTTATTGATATCATGCTTAGGTGGAATAGATCTAAGTTTCAAAGAATCAACATCAAGATAAATTGTATCCATGTTCCTAGCCAACTCATCAATATTAGACAATTTTTCTTCAATCAAAGCATTGAAATTCTTTTGCAAATTAATAAATTCTTTAATATTAGATTCAAAATCAGAGGGCATCTTATTATCATTTCCATAAGAATTGTTGTAGAAATTACCATAATTATTAGAGGAATTACTAGGAAAAGGCCTAGGATTATAATTTCCTCTATACGCGTTATTACCAAAATTGTTCCTACCAACAAAATTCACATCCATAGATTCATTATTATTCTCACTCAAAGTAGACAAAGGCATATCATTACGATCAGAAGAAACACTCTTATTAGCAAACAATTTCATAAGTTCATCCATATTTCCACTCAAAACATTAGTTTCTTCTATTGCATGCACCTTTTTACTAGTAGATCTTTCAATGTGCCATTGAGAATAATTAACCATAATATTATCTAGGAGTTTAGTAGCTTCTCCTAAAGTGATTTCCATAAAAGTGCCTCCCGCGGCTGAATCTAAAAGATTTCTAGAAGCAAAATTCAATCCAGCATAAATTTTTTGTATGATCATCCATAAATTCAAACCATGTGTAGGGAAATTACGGATCATTAATTTCATCGTCTCCCAAGCTTGTGCAACATGTTCATGATCAAGTTGCTGAAAATTCATAATATCATTCCTAAGAGAGATGATCTTAGTGGGAGGAAAATACTTAGTGATAAAAGCATCTTTGCACTTATTCCATGAATCAATACTATTTTTAGGCAAAGAGGAAAACCAAGTTTTAGCATGATCTCTAAGCGAAAACGGGAATAGCTTCAATTTAACAACATCATTATCCACATCTTTCTTCTTTTGCATATCACACAAATCAACAAAGCTATTCAGATGGGTAGCGGCATCTTCACTAGGAAGGCCGAAGAACGGATCTTTCATAACAAGATTCAGCAAAGCAGCATTAATTTCACAAGATTCAACATCGGTAAGAGGAGCAATCGGAGTGATAATAAAATCATTATTGTTGGTATTAGAAAAGTCACACAATTTAGTATTATCTTGAGCTATCGTGACAAACAATCCAACACACAAGCACACAAGAAGCAAGCGAAAAGAGACGAACAGAAAAGAGAAGGGAACGGAAAAAGAGGGTGAATAAAACGGCAAGGGTGAAGTGGGGGGAGAGGAAAACGAGAGGCAAATGGCAAATAATGTAATGCGAGGGATATGAGTTTGTGATGGGTACTTGGCATGTCTTCACTTGTGGTAGATCTCCCCGGCAACGGCTCTAGAAATCCTTCTTGCTACCTCTTGAGCACTGCGTTGGTTTTCCCTTGAAGAGGAAAGGGTGATGCAGCAAAGTAGCGTAAGTATTTCCCTCAGTTTTTGAGAACCAAGGTATCAATCCAGTAGGAGACTATGCACAAGTCCCTTGTACCTACACAAACAAATAAGAACCTCACAACCAACGTGATAAAGGGGTTGTCAATCCCTTCACGATCACTTGCGAGAGTGAGATCTGATAGAGATAATAAATATTTTTGGTATTTTTATGATATAGATTGAAAGTAAAGATTGCAAAACAAAATAGATTCGAAACTTATATGATAGAAGATAGACCCGAGGGCCATAGGTTTCACTAGTGGCCTCTCTCAAGATAGCATAAGTATTACGGTGGGTAAATGAATTACTGTTCAGCAATTGATAGAAAAGTGAATAATTATGAGAATATCTAGGCATGATCATGTATATGGGAATCACGTCCGTGACAAGTAGACCAAAATGATTCTGCATCTACTACTATTACTCCACACATCGACCGCTATCTAGCATGCATCTTGAGTATTAAGTTCATAAGAACAGAGTAATGCATTAGGCAAGATGACATGATGGAGAGGGATAAACTCAAGCAATATGATATAAACCCCATCTATTTATCCTCGATGGCAACAATACAATACGTGCCTTGCTGCCCCTGCTGTCACTGGGAAAGGACACCGCAAGATTGAACCCAAAGCTAAGCACTTCTCCCATTACAAGAAAGATCAATCTAGTAGGCCAAACCAAACTGATAATTCGAAGAGACTTGCAAAGATAACCAATCATATATAAAAGATTTCAGAGAAGAATCAAATATTGTTCATAGATAAACTTGATCATAAACCCACAATTCATCGGATCTCCACAAACACACCGCAAAAAAGTTACATCAAATAGATCTCCAAGAAGATCGAGGAGAACATTGTATTGAGATCCAGAGAGAGAGAAGAAGCCATCTAGCTAATAACTATGGACCCGAAGGTCTGAGGTAAACTACTCACACATCATCGGAGAGGCTATGGTGTTGATGTACAAGCCCTCCGTGATCGATACTCCCTCCGGCGGAGCTCCGGAAAAGGCTCCAAGATGGAATCTCTTGGGTACAGAAGGTTGCGGCGGTGGAAATAGGGTTTCGTGGTGCTCTTGGATGTTTTCGGGGTATGTGGACATATATAGGAGGAAGAAGTAGGTCGGTGGAGCCACGAGGGGCCCACGAGGGTGGAGGGCGCGCCTAGGGGGTAGGCACGCCCCTGCCTCGTAGCTTCCTTGTTGGTTGCTTGACGTCAACTCCAAGTCCTCTGGATCACGTTTGTTCCAAAAATAACTCTCCCGAAGGTTTCATTCCGTTTGGATTCCCTTTGATATTCCTTTTCTGTGAAACACTAAAATAAGCAAAAAGATAGCAATTTGCACTGGGCCTTGGGTTAGTAGGTTAGTCCCAAAAATAATATAGAAGTGTATAAATAAGCCCATTAACGTCCAAAACAGATAATATAATAGCATGGAACAATCAAAAATTATAGATACGTTGGAGACGTATCAGAGGACGGGGCGGTTGATCCAGCGGGATGACGAGATCAATGACGGATCCTCATCCGGTGCGGCGGATGAGGGACGATGAGCTTTTGCACTGGACGACATCGTCGGGTAAGAGTCTCCGGCTAGGCGGCGGTCGGGAGGCTGACCGAGGAGCGTGGGGTTTTTTGGGTTTTGGCGGCCTCGGTGTATGAATGGGGGGGCGAAGGGGAAGGTAGGGGGAGCCATGGCTTAGGGACACGCTTGTTCGAAATGTAGGGTAAGTTACCAGCGTACCCCCACTGGTTTTGACACCGCGATGTCGAATCGGCATTTCCGGCTGAGGTGTAGAAGGGGGATATCGCTTGTCTGGGCCACGGGACCGATTTCGGATGAGGAGGGAGTTTTCACACGTGTCGAAATTTTGGGATAACAAGGCGCGGCGTGGGTTGGAGGGGTGGGAGTTTCAAAGCAGATGAGACAAAAGATACTCGATCTTGAAAATTTTGGGATAACAAGGCGCGGATTCCTTGTTCGACAGAACAAACTTAACATGTACAAAAAAACAATTCATACAAGACACCAGGGCTGAACCAAGCCGCATCTCAGGAGTGCTTCTGGCCGTCGCGTGTCGGGCACTGCGAAGGTCCACCTCACAGCTATGTTCGCATGTCGTTCGGCGTGCCGAGCATGGCCGCTGCCTTCCAATGCAACCTGCGGAGCTCATGGCAGGTCAGGAGGCCAGGCACCACGCAGTCCTGGCAGAGATGGAGACGGTCCTCAAGGAACGGCCGGGACCCCTAGAGCCTCCCGAGGCTCAGGGCCCCAGTGGCTCGTGAGGGGCAACCCCTTCACCGTGTACCATCAGCTACCTCAGCACCCCTTCATCAACGGAACCAGGTGACATTTTCCAAGTTCATTTAGCTGGGAGCACCCCGGGGGCTGCATTATTCCCAGGCCGCGTGGGTCCGTCCCTGTGGCATGTATCTTTCTTTGTTTATGTCTTTAGCTTACCTTGCTGGGGGCACCCCTCGGGCTGCATCATCCCCAAGCCACTCGGGCCGGACCCAGTGGCGCGTATATTTTATGCATTTACCTGAGTCAGGTTGCCTTTCATGCTTAATCTATCTATGACTATCACCTGCTTGATTGTCGCCCACTGCGGGAGCCGCGCGCCGATCGTCTTTCTTCAGGACCCTTCGCGTGAGAGGATTAGGCACGGTGAGGGAGTCCTGGATTAGGGGGTGTCCGGATGGCCGGACTATACCTTCAGCCGGACTCCTGGACTATGAAGATACAAGATTGAAGACTTCGTCCCGTGTTCGAAAGGGACTTTCCTTGGTGTGGAAGGCAAGCTTGGCGGTATGGATATATAGATCTCCTACCATTGTAACCGACTTTGTGTAACCCTAACCCTCTCCGGTGTCTATATAAACCGGAGGGTTTTAGTCCATAGGACAACATACAGAACAACAATCATACCATAGGCTAGCTTCTAGGGTTTAGCCTCTCCGATCTCGTGGTAGATCTACTCTTGTACTACCCATATCATCAGTATTAATCAAGCAGGACGTAGGGTTTTACCTCCATCAAGAGGGCCCGAACCTGGGTAAAACTTCGTGTCCCTTGCCTCCTGTTACCATCCGGCTTAGACGCACAGTTCGGGACCCCCTACCCAAGATCCGCCAGTTTTGACACCGACATTGGTGCTTTCATTGAGAGTTCCTCTGTGTCGTCGCCGTTAGGCTTGATGGATCCTACGATCATCAATAGCGATGCAGTCCAGGGTGGGACCTTCCTCCCCGGATAGATCTTCGTCTTTGGCGGCTTCGCACTGCGGGCAAATTCACTTGGCCATCCGGAGCAGATCGAAAGCTATGCCCCTGGCCGTCAGGTCAGATTTGGAAGTTTAAACTACACGGCAGACATCCGCGGGGACTTGATCCTCGACGGATTCGAGCCACTGTCGAGCGCGCCGCGCTGTCACGACGAGCGTGATCTAGCTCCACCGCCGAATAGTGCCCTGGAGGCCGCACCCGCATCGGCTTCGACCCTTAATTCGGAGCCAACTGCGCTGATCGAGGATGGGTGGTTGGACGCCGCCTCGGGGGCTGCGATCCCAACAGCGATCGAGCCGAACACCAGCCCCACACTCCGCGAGACTCGTGACTCCAAGGAGCCGGACTCCTCTCCGGACTCCGAACCTTCCGCGCCCCTACCGATCGAATCCGATTGGGCGCCGATCATGGAGTTTACTGCCGCGGACATCTTTCACTCGCCTTTCGGCGATATTCTGAAGACACTAAAGTCTCTCTCTTTATCAGGAGAGCCCTGGCCGGACTACGGCCAACAAGGTTGGGATGCGGACGATGAAGAAATTCAAAGCCCACCCACCACCCACTTTGTAGGCACTGTCGATGATTTAACCGACATGCTTGACTTCGACTCCGAAGACATCGACGTAACTGCGCGCCTTGCAATGCCGAAGACTCAGGAACCCACCTTGCAATGCCGAAGACTCAGGAACCTGCCTTGCAATGCCAAAGACAAACTGCGCGCCGGACTCATCGTCATTGAAGCCTGGTTCAGGGGCTACTGAGGGAGTCCTGGATTAGGGGGTGTCCGGATGGCCGGACTATACCTTCAGCCGGACTCCTGGACTATGAAGATACAAGATTGAAGACTTCGTCCCTTGTCCGGAAGGGACTTTCCTTGGTGTGGAAGGCAAGCTTGGCGGTACGGATATATAGATCTCCTACCATTGTAACCGACTTTGTGTAACCCTAACCCTCTCCGGTGTCTATACAAATCGGAGGGTTTTAGTCCGTAGGACAACATACAGAACAACAATCATACCATAGGCTAGCTTCTAGGGTTTAGCCTCTCCGATCTCGTGGTAGATCTACTCTTGTACTACCCATATCATCAGTATTAATCAAGCAGGACGTAGGGTTTTACCTCCATCAAGAGGGCCCGAACCTGGGTAAAACTTCGTGTCACTTGCCTCCTGTTACCATCCGGCCTAGACGCACAGTTCGGGACCCCCTACCCGAGATCCGCCGGTTTTGACATGCACACGCGGCGTCTTTGCTCGGGCCTGTCCCTGCAGCGTCGATAAATCCGACGGCCGAGCTCTGTCTGGCGAGCCGGCCCCGTTCACGTCACCTCCTGGGGCTGTTGGTGCTTGGCTTTCTCACGCGATAACCTCAGGAGATTCGTTCGGCGCAGGTTGTCTAACCACCTCGCAGGACCAAGACAACGAATAAGAATCAAGCCGGGCGCAACCCGCCTTGAGGTAGGGCCTCGTGAGTCCCGCGCTGGCTCACGAGTGCCCAAACACACCTCGTCTAGCCCTGCCGTGCAAGCCACATGTCAGGGCGGGGCTGTACACGCCCCGGGGGCTCTCCGCAGCAGGGAGCCCCCTCCCACGAACCAGAGGCGAATCGGCAATCACCACGGCGATCGGTGCCCTCCTTCACGTTAACTTGCAGGAACTTCCTGAAGGCTACAGCAGGCGCTACCACGGACTCTCCCTCTTCTCTCATGCGATTCACTTGTGTGTTAAAAGGGGGCTCCTGAGCATCGCGTCTTAGGAGCTCTTACTCGCTCTCCATCCCTCACCCCCTGGCCTTGACCATGGCACGCGACCTGTCATACCAGCGGTGGCTGAGCTCGCTCGAGGGCCGGGACCTGAGGACATAGAGCACCAAGAAGAACATGGAGAGGAAAGGGAGGCCCGCGTGAGTCTAACCTAGCTACTCAGCAGCGGCCGACGCCCAAGCCTGGCGTCTCACGAGGAACCGACACCAGATTGCCAAGATAAGTTTCACGCATCAGCGTTGGCGGCGGCCTGACGCTGCAGCTCTGCCCCAGGCTCGGCGGGAGCTCGGGGGCACGTAGCTATCGTCGCTTGTCTCCGGAGACTCCACGAGCTCGGGAGAGTCGCTGAACCACCAGGAGTCGCCGCTGTCGCTGGAGGAGCTGCAGGCGAGGCCTGTGGTAGGCCCAACACCCGTCGCAGCGCCGTCCTGACGACCTCCATTAGGGCAACACTCCAGGTGGCGGCCTTCCTCGTCGAAGACCTTGAAAACATAACGGAGGCGTCGTCGTACTCGAAGTGGATCGCGAGGGCGCCCTCCGCGCGGCAGACTCGGGCAATCTCGCCCCAGCCTCGGGTCATGAAGATCTGCCTGGAGGCAACGGCTTCAATCTCCGCTCCAGTCGCTGGGGCGTCGCAGTCGGCGTGCTGCAGCCAAAGCTCGAGAGGCCCCCTCGGCGGCATGTCAGCGGCAAAGAACTGCGGGAGGCTAATCCAGGTGCTCGGGGGCATCACTGCCCATGTCACGAACTCGCGCGAGGAGTCTGTCGCGTGGACCCCTGGGGCGACATTGTGTGCTTCCGCAGCACGGCGGCCACGGCCCTGGGGCGGGCGGCGACGCTCGTCGCTCCTCCCTCGGGAACAATCGGCACAAGCATACAAGGGCAGTGTGTACCCAGGCTGCGGCCTTTCGTACCAAGGCCGTGACACCACCGGCCTCACTACCATCTCGCGGTGATGGGACCTCCTCTTCTTCGGCGGGAGCAGCTCGGGCTCGGTGAGGGGAGCCTTGCCCTTCTCTGTGGCTGAGAACCTCCGAATCAGCGCCATGACTGCACAAGCAAGGAGTGGAGCTAGGAAGGAGAAGAAGCAGGAGAGGCAGAGAAGAGATGGGCGACGGGGGCTCCGCCCCCTCCCATTTATAGACAAGGGGAGGCCAACCGCCGGCCTCCACGATCTAAGGTAATAATCATGGATTTCCCTTGCATGCAGCAGGGATTCGTCAAGTTTGGCAGTTGCCAAGGCAGCGTGGGGAAGCAGAGACGCCCATGTTCAATTGACCCCGACGCGTCGACCAGGGTCGTAGGCTATTGGGGCCCGTGGTGCTCCGCACTTGGCCTTTGGCTTCGCCTTGAAGCCAAGCCCGAGCGCGCCTTGGGCCCGGGGGCTACTGTCGGTGTTCTGGGAACGGGGGTCCCCAGACTTGCCTGCCTGCGGTCCACGGCGTGGCTCTGCGAGCGGGCCCGTATGGCCCATCTTCACCATCAAGGACTCAAGACCATCGCGAGGGGCCAAGCCTCGCGAGGTGGATGACACAAGACCTCCTCAGGAGCGGCCTCACCAGGCTGGCTCGCGAGGGGCGGAGAGTTCAAGGCCAGGCGAACCTTGCGAGGTTCTAGTGACGTGAGCCATGACGACCAAGGCCAGGCGGGCGCCATGTGGGCGCCAGCACGCACAGTGTCCTTGTTTCCACTTCGGTGCTAAGGAAGTAGGCGCAGGCGCGGAGTACCGAGGCGTCAAGCAAAAGTTTCCATATCAGTGCAACAAGACCAAGACCAAAAGGACAGAAAGACGGAGGTCACCGTGGCGCCCAAGACTGCGTCACCACCAGAGCCTTTTGCAGGCAAAGACTACTTTTGTCAGGATAGGTTGTACTAGCTGTCCCCTTTCAAATTGGCTGTTGTTGGCTCCCTTCCCGCTCAATATTTGGGGAGAGGACCAGGGCCCCTATAAATAGGGCTAGCCACCACCGTAGCGAAAAAAAGGAGGGGGGAGAGATCGATCGATCAGTCTGACCAAGAGAGACCAGGACGACCACAAGTTCACCAAGCATAAGAACGCCTCTCCTCAGGAGGCTGTTCTCCCCTTGTACTATTCATCCTCAGCCCAAGAGGCAATCCACCACACCACACTGGAGTAGGGTATTACATCACAACGGTGGCCCGAACCAGTATAAATCTTGTGTCCTTTGTGTTGTGAGTTCGTCGAGTTAGTTCGTAAGATCTTAGCTGACCTAGGACGTGGATCGGTAGGGCGGAGATCTTCGCGTGCACCCAATGTTCGAACCTTGAGGGTTTTGCCGGAACCCATGATCCGACAGTGCACGCACGCACTCATCCTCTCTCAGACACGCATTTGTAGCTATGAATTGTAGTGTTCTCAACCATCCGATTGGCTCTATGATAGGTTTCACGTTGCTCCTTGGCCTTGAGATTGAGAATTTTAAAACGCAGAGGCTAAGATGGAGGCACGAGGTTTTGGTTAATGTGCGGGCCGCACACGCCACCAACACGGCACGAGCTTCGTCCGCCTGGTGCGCAGTCGGGTGGGTTGTCCAAGTATAGACACAACCAGGCCCTCCTTGGTATCTGCGCCTCGACTTATTAAGCGCAGAGAAATTAGGATCAGAGTGAGTACTACTACTAGTACTACTTTCATGTGTCGCGTCAACTCACACCAGTATGCAACACTTCCTGAACAAACAAGCATATAAGCTTCCCTCATATACACGTCCAGTTTTGCATCGGAACGTCTATATATTTGGATGTCTATATATTCATATAGACAATGGTCCAAAAAGATTACCTCATATACACATCCAGTTTTGCATCAGAACGTCTATATATAGGTACCATGACAGGTGGGCCGTCGCTGGGGAGAGCAAAAAATCATGGCTGCAACTGAGTTTAGACGACGCCTTCACATTGTCCAGGCGTGGACATTGTCGAGGTCGATTTAGAGGATGTATATATTTGGACGACCATATAGACAAGCTGTTGGATGTCTGTTTTGGGCTCACGTCGTGGAAAGCGAGTAGAGATATCCATATAGACAAGCTATTGGAGATGCTCTTATACTTCTTACCCAAAGGATCTTTATTTCCAACAGACACAAAATATCCATTCGACTATTGGAAATTACTTTAACTGCTGATCTGATGTCGAAGTAATTGCTGCATCGCCACCAAAACCCACCATCTCTTAAGCTAAAGTAGACCGAGCTATCCCCTATATTAGCATATTACTAAGATAAACAGAAGGCACTGTAGAATCATTTAGGATGTGAGCTTGTCAATCTAAATGCGAAGGGACACCAGCTTAGCCCCGGCCAGCAGCTTGGGAGGAACTGTGAAGAAGGTCAGCTCCTGCACGACGATGTCGTCGGGATCCGTGCTGCTTGTCACCTCCATTTCCACCTTGACTGCGTCGGTCCTGCCTTTGGGCTCCCCGTGCGGGCCATTTGCCCACAGCTTGGCCACGTAGTGCGGCAGTGGGGACGCCCCCGCTCTGATGCAGATGACCGACACGGCGATAGGCGCGCCGATGTTGAGCACGCCGCCGACCAAGAAAAATGCGCGACCGTCCTCCTCCGTGAACAGCAAGAGCCGTGGCTCTGACTGTGGCACTTGCAGCTAGAGCGCCTTATCGTACTGGATCTTGTGCACGGGCATGGGATGCACGATGCTGATGTGGTGGGAGAGCGCCGGCGGCGGGCCTTTGTAGCCGCAGATGAGCACAGGGCATTTGCAGGGCGTGAGCGGACACACTCTCTGGTGATCGGCGAGCTTGTGGTAAGTGACGTAGAGCCCACAACCCTCGTGCGGGCACTCCACCCTCACCGAGGAGAGGACGGCGTCCACCGCCGTGTTCCGCACATTGAAGCCAGCGCTGCGCTCGCACTTCTGGCACTGCCGCTGGTTCCCGGGGCGCTCGACGCGGCAGTCCGCACAGGCCAGGTGCCCTCCCTTGCACTGCACAAATCAATCGAACAACACATCAATCAAGAAACCTGCACCTTGCTTGATCAGCCGAACGGACGAGGTGTATTCGAACCTCATACACTGGAGGCTTCAAGGGGCGGAGGCACAAGGGGCAGTGGAGCAAGCTTAGGTCCAGCGAGACCACAGAGAGCTCCATTGTCGGGTCATGTTCCATCTGCATGATCTCACCCTCCTCATGCACAACCATCTCTCGCTTTATTAGGGCCGGGGCATTACAGAGCTTTACCATCACATAATATTCATACTACTTCAAGGTGCATTAAATCAACACATGCAAGTAATCAAAAGGAGAGTCACGACATGCATCGTTAAATGCAAATTATTGAAATATATCGAGTGCAGTGCTTTGATGGTTCGCATCAACTCATACAAGACCGAGAAGTTTGATTACTACAACACCCTCTCCCTCACGGACTGAGCTCCGATGGCTGCACCTACCTTTGGCTGCATGACAGGTGGGCCACCCTCCTGTTGGGCCCACCTGTCATGCATGCATAGGCAGGAGCAGCAAGTCAATGAAGTTGCGTCCCTCCCTCTCCCATGAGCATGGTGGCTGGAAGGACTAGGAGAAGGTTTCGTTCGCTACACGCTCTCCCTCCCGCATGCGGTGGACATGCAGCGGTTCAATCGGTGTCAGATGGCCAGAAGCATGCAGTAGTACTCCATCATTGTTCGACTTCCCGAAGAGGCGAAGAGCCAAGCGCAGCCCGGACGCTCATGTGGCAGTTCCATGTGTAGAGTAGTCTAGGATAGCGTGTGTCGTGCCTGTAAGCTTAAAATCGTTGGGGTCGGCTCCATGCTTTCTTATTAAAATAATCTTCTGGCCCTACCTGTCATCCTAGTGATTGTAGTTTGCACGCTCATCTGGTCAAGACAAGAATAACTATTTTAATTTGTGGTCGGGTAAATGTTAGAGGTTGCAGCAAATGGAGTATTCTACACTGCGGGTCTTTCAGCCAAGTTTAGAGGCAACCATGTGCGGCTAGTGCTATGATGTGTCGCGTCAACTCATACAACGAGGAGAAGCTTGATTTACTACTACACGCCTCCTCCCTCGCCCATGCACGCGGTAGCTCGCGGACGAGGACAGGCTTTTTCTTATACTAATACTACAACAAGCTATCAAGCTAGTTGTGTATCACTACTCAGTTTTGCCATTAGAAGTCACAACTACTCAAAAATGACATTGATCCGTGAGATGCTTGCTCAAAAATGCAATTAGATATCTAAAAAATGCCATCGTTAAGTTAGATGTTTGCTCAAAATGCCATTAGACATTGTGATTTTCACGTCAAACCTATTGACCATGTTACATGACAAAAATAAGCCGATTCTCACAATGATAAGTGTGGCCCCGCTTGTCAGGAGTAACCAAGTGAACAATTTTACAGGAAAATAAGAACGTTGTTGGGATCAAGTAGGCCCCACACTTTATTTTACTGTAGTGAGATAGAGGGAGAGCTGGCATGTTGGTCCATCGGTATTTATGTCATTATAACATGGCAGAACAGATTTGAGTCACAATAATGTTATCCAGCACAACACACCCCTCAAATAAAACTAAGCACCCTGAAATTCTTTGACAAAACTAAGCACCCTGAAATTCTTTGACAACTAAACTACTGGCTATATGATGTTGGCCATATATATTGTACGTATATAATGTGAAGAAACGAGTGGTTGTCGTAGTACTACACCAACTAAAAGATGAACTGTAAGAAATACTAGTATGTACGTACTAAAGAGTTAAAGTAACGAGAAGAAACATAACATAGTTCTGCTGGGGGCTCAGCACAACACACCCCTCAAATAAAACTAAGCACACCAGAAATTAAACTAAGCAACTAAACTGGTAGACACTGCATTAGAACCACCATGAGCAATGACACTACCACCTTACTCGTAGTCCTCGTCCACGTCCTCGACTTCGTCCTTGTCCCTCTTCCTCTTGGCCGATACTTCTTTGCTTGAACCACACACTTGGCTCTTGCTCTTCATCCAACCCTTGTAGATATTGAAACAAAGGTAGCCATCCACTGCAGTGTAGTGGATGTGCTCTATATCAAGTACATTCCACTGCCATGCACGATGAAATGTGTGCGGAGGTTTGTTCAGTTTACCGTACGAATGATGAACCATGGCTCCTACCAGGGTCAGCATTGAAGGCTGATCACGGGAGGGCGCCAGCCCTTCCTTCTGGAGGACAAAGGGGTTGCCTACAACGAGGCCTATCCGACCCACGATTTCCTTGTCGTTCCTAAAGTCTACAGTAATGAATTTGACTAGGGCACCCTTGAAGAACTTCTTAAATTCCTCGCACTCAATGTCGGCATGGCATATGTGGTAGACCAAGCATCAACCATGCACACAAACCTGGATCGCGGTGGGTTTCTTCTTCTCGGCCTCCTTTAGATTCTTCTCGCTTCCCGGGACTGTGGTGTACTCAACATCTAGCCCAGCGACCCACTCATCATTTGAGTTTTCGAACATGTGTTTGAAGCGAGCAAGGAATTCTTTCACCATTGCGGAAGAACGGGTGTAGTTGACGTCGAACTCATCACCGGTGATGGTTCTAACCTTGTACTCACTGCCGACCATGGAGATTTGGGACGCCATGGATTTGGGAGGAGGGTTAGGATTAGTGGAACTGCCGTAATGTGAAAGGACGAGACGACTAGGAGAGGTTTATCGATTCAAAAAATGCCGAGTGGGGGGGAGGGGCGTGCGAATGGCAGGGTAGTGGCTTGCCTGGTGGATAAATGGATTCATGCGCAGTACTATGGGGTCCCAATTAGATGTCATGTCTACTCGATGCCCAATTAAATGGTTTTCGATGTCATGTCAAGCGTCAGGAAAATTACAGGTGATACGAAGCTTCCGAGAGCCCTTGGATCTGAGATCGAACGGTTGCATGGCGTGATTTTAGACCTATGGGTGAATATCCTATCCTGGAGGGTTATTCTGCAAATTTTCAGCAACTTAGCATGCGACCATTCGATCTCAGATCCAAGGGCTACCAGCAGCCCGTATCATGGTCGCGCCTACCACGACCATCGCCTCGCTCGTGCGGTCGCGCAATTAGAGATTTAGGTTTGAGACTAAGTTTTCCTAAGGTTGCCACAACTAAGATTAGGCAAGTTTGACCAACTTGGGTGGGTGTTTGGTTCAAGCCACACCTTAGGCAAGCCATACTAGGGTCCCACATCACACACACTCAAAAAGTGTGGCAAGATTCCCTTAGGCTTGCCAACTTGTGGCTCTCATTTTGAAGAACTATAACCTTAGGCAAGTGTGGCAATATTGTATGGCAAAGTGTGGCATGGTTAGGCCTAGAACCAAACAGCCCGGGCTGTTTGGTTCGAGGACTAGCATTGCCACACTTCGCCACACATTTTTGCCAAACTTGCCTAATGTTAGTTCATCAAAATGAGAGCCACAAGTTGGCAAGCCTAAGGGAATCTTGCCACACTTTTTGTGTGTATGCCATGTGGGGCCCAAGCACTACAAAAAAATACACTCCCGTGATGATACATGTTTGTCACAGTAGGTCGCTTTTTTTGTCATGCATGTACATCCATGACAAATTTATGACAAAATCAAGATAGTCATACTTGTGCTGTCGTAGAAGTGTTCCATGACATTACCAAAATTATCATCACGGAAGTGTCCACTTCCATGACGATAAATCACGCGCCATAGAAGTGCTTTCGTCAAGGGTGACCGACACGTGGCATCCACTGTAACGGAACGCCGTTAAGATACCGGGTCGGGTTTTGGATCCGATAACCCGTTAACAACCCCGACCAATGGGGATTTTCCACGTGTAAAATCATCATTGGCTGGAGGAAACACGTGTCGGCTCATCGTTGGGACAGATGTCAACCACTCATTGGACGGAAGGTGCCTATGATACGTCGACACATGGCACGACCCAACAGTGGCCCATTCCTGTGAAAAGGCCGGCCCGTTTGACCTGGTCAAAAGCTGGCGGGCCGGCCCATGGAAAGCCTGTTAACGGCCTATTCGAATATAGCCCATTTACAGCCCGCTAACCCAAGGCCCGTTACACCCTATCCGAACTAGGCCTAGTAGCGTCATCTGGGCCATCCAATATGATTCCAGACCGTTTTCACTTCTGGCCCATGTATGGCCCATGACGTCTTTCGGCCCATATGAGGCCCTATGTAACTCTTGGCCTACTAAAGGACTGTGGTGAAACTGGGCCGTAATGAACAGTGTATCACTTTACACCCATTAACGGCCCGTGGTGAAACTGGCCCGTAATGAACAGTGTATCACTTTATACCCATTAATGGCACGTTATTCCGTTGGGCCGTTTCCAGCCCTTGTTATCTTTCGGCCTTCTCAAAGCCCATTTATTCTTGGGCTCATTTCCAGCATTCGTTTACTTACGGCCCGTTACTGTCTTTTTCTGCTTGTGGGCCAAATTCAGCCCATGGTTACAATCGGCCCGTTTTTGGTCCGTTAATACGTTGGGCCGATTTCATAGCGTCATCAAATACAGCCTATTAATGATGGCGCGTTATGGTCGGCCCATGAACGGACGATTCCAACTCTAGCCCGTTTACGGCCATAATGCGGTCTGTTTGGCCCATGTTTGGCCAATCGATTATACGGCCCGTATAAGGCCCATATGATAATACGGCCCGTAGAAGGCCCATTGTTTCTACGGCCCGTAGAAGGTCCACTATTTCTACGGCCAGTAGGAGGCCCAGTGTCACTACAGTAAATATTAGCCCATGGTTATTGTGGCCTAGTTTTAAAAAATAGGTTATTGCAACCACTAGCTGACCACGGAAAAAGAACTGCAATGACTACAAGAAAACAAATAAACAAGACAACAAGGAAATAAATAAGCAAGCAACTAACGCTAGGCTATCACGGCTATTACACATATTACATCCACTGGGCATCAAAGTTCGCCACCAGTGCAAATATAGGGAACAAAGCAGCATATCATATACACTGGTTGTCAAAGTTGGCGACCAACGCAAATAAACGCCGAAGCAAAACAAATCCAGAACTGAAACCACTTTAGAAGATCTCAAGAAACAATATCCTGGGTACCCATAATGCTGGCAAGATGCTTAGCAAGCTTATTAACTTTCTCTTGTTTGGCGCTTAAATCCTCCAGCGCTTGCTGTTGCACCAGAAAATATGCATCTGGATTCTGCAGGGACTTCCTCAGTCCTTCAGCTTCCTGTCGTAGCACATCTGATCGATGTCTTGTTGAGACTCAAGAAGATGAACTGATTCAGGCAGCGAGTTCGAAGAGCTTGTGCCAGCAGTAGTGGCCAGTAACTCGAACACTACATCAAGACAGGACTTTTGGGTTCCCTCCTATCGTCAAGATAGTTTTTATCAGCTTTCTTGGAGACCAACATGGATGTATCACTATCTTGAACCTTATCTGCATTACTTCCTTTACCATTGGATAACACGGTACTGTTCTCCAATATTTTGTCCGCATTCTAAAAGAGAAACAAGCAGACACATCACATGTTTATGATGTCGTATATGAAACTCATTTTGGTAAATGAGTTCAGTAGTAAAGTGGACAGGATAACAGCATGAAACAAACATATATCTATGTACCATGGTCACTTTATGGTCTATACCATTCTAGTTTTTGTTGCCAAATCAAGATAGAGACACAGTTCAAATAATATTTGTTCAAGACAAAGCAGAATAGACAGAATATAAGTGTGGGTAACTATAGAGCAATAACAACACTTGTAATGTGCATGACATGAGAACATAATTATTTATTCAATTGAAACTAAAATCAACATAAAGCAGGTTACAACAGCAACCCAGTTAAAGAAACAAGTTTAAAACATACCTGTTGCGCCATTGGAGTTTCAATTCCATCCTTCAAATTTGAAAATAGTTGGTATGAGTAAATACAGTCATGCAAGAGCAAGGGAGTATGAACCATAGCTACAGAACCTGACCTGAGAACAAATCTTCTTCTCCTTTAAGCGTTGAGTTGGGATTCGGAGTGGTGGTCCTCGTGCTTTGGGCACTGCAGTTCCCTTACTAATTGCTCGTGTTTGGGTGCTCTGTGGTGGAGACGGTGTTGTGTCAACTGGAACTGGGTTACTATCTGCCGGGGTTGGGGTTAGAAGGGGTGTAGCTGGTTCTTTGTCCAACTGGGTAGGGGTACAATCTGCGAGACTCTGGGTTATGTGTGGTGGATCTGGTCCTTGGGCAAGTACAACCGTGGTTCTATCTGCATCAACTGGTAGCACTATCTTTTCTGAAGACCGTGTTGTTACTCCCTTAGATACTGCCATCACGCTCTCCAATTCAAATGGCTGATAAACAAGAAAAGTAATTGAAAGTATAGACATTATATGATAGACAGGTGCAATGGATAGTGGGGAATAAAAGAGGGCATGAAATAATTCATATTTATGTTGTCTAACCAAATAGGATAGCATGACACAATTTCACATATATGATGGCTAACTAAACAGGATAGCATGACACAATTTCACATTATGATGGCTAACTAAAAAAGATGGAAAGACATAGTTCAAAATATGAGACTATGTAAACAGGATGACATGACATAACTATATAATGTGTTTATTAAATAGGTTGGCATGCCATAATTCACATACATTCACGGATAGAATGCCATAATTCAAAATATGATGACTGTAAACACTAAACAGGATGAGATGATATAACTATATGATGTCTTTATTAAATGGGTTGCCATGCCATAATTCAGATAGATGATGTGTATGTACTATGTAAACATGATGGCATGATATAATTCAAATATATGATTTATATAGTAAGAAAGTAAGCAGATGGCAATCCATATATGATGTAAAAACTAAGCAATGCAAGACAACATGCATGACATGGGTAATATAACCCTGCCAAATTTGAGCATAGACCTCAGGGGGAAAATAGGACTGGTCATAAGTCTCTGAATCCTCCTCTAAGGAGCTCTCTGTAACCAGCAAGATGTCTGCTTTAGTAGGTAGCATTGTCTACTCTGAATACCTTGTTTTCATTCCAGATACTTCCATCACTGCTTCAAATGGCTGATGCACATGAAGAGTAGTTGAATATACAAATGTTGTCGCCAAATGGAACATGTAATACAAAAAATGATAGCATGATATAATTCACATACATGATGATTGGCTAAACAGCATGGCATTGCATAATTCACATATATAATGTCTTGCAACAAGATGGCAATGTATAATTCACATATATAGTGTCTTGCAACAAGATGGCAATGCATAATTCACATATATGGTAATTAGACACTGAACAGGTGGCATTCACACAAAGCATGTCTAAACTAATCAAATGACATAGCAATGCGAGACACCATACGCACGATATGAGCAACATAACCCTGCCAAGTTAGAGCATACACCTCGGGGGGGAATAGGACTGGTCATCTGTCTCTAAATCCTCCTCTAAGGAGCTATCCGTAACCAGCGAGATATGCGCTTCGTCAGATAGCATAGTCTGCTCTGAAGACCTTGTTTTCACTCCAGAATTTGCCATCACCGTGTCAAATGGCTGATGCACACGAAGAGCAGTTGAATGTAATAACATTGTTGACAAATGTAATATGTAACAAAAAAAGGATGGCCTGATATAATTTACATATAAGATGACTGGCTAAGTAGGATGGCATTGCAAAATTCACATATATGATGCCTGGCTAAACAAGATGGCGTTGCATAATTCACATAAACGATGAATAAACTAAACAGATGGTATTCACACAAAGGATGTCTAAACTAAGCAGATGACATATTTGATGTATAAAGTAAGCAACGCAAGACACCATATGCATGATATAACCAACATCAACATGCCAAGTTAGAGCGAAGACCTCAGGGGGTAAATACGAGTTGTCTTCTCCTTCTGAATCCCCCTCAGAACAAATATCTTCCTCTCGATTACAATCCGAAATGCGTGGAGGGGGGCTGCCTTTGCGCCTACCATGGAGCGACGTTTGCATGAAATTTTATTGCCACACAAGGCTTGTCTCTTTTGCTCTACATGTTCAGTTCCATTGTTTACAATAACTGTCATGCATAGGAATAAAACATAGTGAGATTATGTAAGGAGTGCATGCAGAAATCCAGAGTGATGGTGGCAACCTGTGGATAGACCCAAAACCAATAATAGCAGGTAGATAATGGCTTCTTTACTATTTCTTTCCCACCCAACATGAAACTCATAGTAGACACCGGAGATTAACCAGATAGTAGATAGATACTATTGATAGCGGCCCCGATATGTACCCCACAACCATTTAAAGACTCAAGTTTGACCATTAGTTTGGAGTTGACTCAGAGTCTAATCGGTGAACAGGACAATAAAGTAGCATGTAATATTAAGCGATGCATAACGTAAGCAGACACGAAAGAGTGCGACCTCTCTTGCGGCCCCGTGTAGTCCTCGAGGTCATCTGCTCAGTTGATGATGGTAGTGCAGTTTTCATGGCTGCCAGCGGCGGGGAAGAAGATCTGAGGCGGCGAAAGATAGTCTGGAGGCCGGATCCCTGCTTTGCTGGATCCTTCTGTCATTGGAGCAGCTGAGCTGGGGTGGACGACGGCGCAGCAGGAGTGGGACAAACCATGCAAGGTTTTCTTTGACAACTATTTGTAAGAGAAGTAATTCTGTAAGGGCTTGTTTAAATTGGAGGATTACAACAATGCAGGGATAGGAAATAGACAGGAATAGGATTGGAATGCACGTGCAAAACAGAGAATTTAAAAACACAGGATTTCTGCCTATCTGGGTGTTTGATTCACAACAATTGGAAGATCACAGGATGCAAAGAAGCATGGTGAGATTAAGTCAAACCACAAGAAAATGTACGATTATAATGCTATTATGCTACTATCTCTTAGTCTTTTGCTTCATGAATAGGAATTTGAAAAGGAGGACAAGTGAAAATTAAAATTCCTATGTTTTTTCTTTCAAGGAGACACTAAAGGAACAAATATGTGTGCTCAGTGGACAATATATATAACATGTAGAGTAAAAAAGTGATGCAACAAATGTAAACCTCTTTGGCGAAGCCATGTCGATCTCAGTGTGATTGGGTTGGCCGGTGAGGATGCTCTGGCTGACTTGGCTGTCGGAGGAGGGGAAGAAGATCTTAGGCGTCTGGAGATGGAGCCCGAGGTAGTGCTCCGCTGTGATGGAGGGTTTCGTTGTTAGAGCAGCTCCGGTGAGTTGTACGACGCCGAGGCTGAAGTAGGACAAGAGAGACAACGAACAATGTTATTCTGAGTGGAATTCTAGTAGCATCTCCAATACATGACATAAAATACATAACCACAAAGTGCTAGATGTAAAATACATCAGCCGCTCATCTCTAAACTTAACTGTCGAAACTGAATTTAACTATCGAAACTGAACTTAACTGTCGAAACTGAACTTAACTGTCGAAACCGAATTTTGCTGTCGAAACTGAATTTTGCTGTCGAAACTAGACGCACTAGCAAGGTGAGGCTACACGTCGGTCGACTGACTTTTTCATCTCTGGTAGTCGATTTTGCAGCCGTTGGATACGAAATCAAGGGCCTACGGTTCATCTTCAACCTCCACCCCCTGAGCCGGCCAAACAACAGCCCCCCGCGGCCGGCGGTGCGCCGCACCGCCCGCTCCAAAAACACTCCCCACCGCCGGTCCGCCGCCGCCTCGGCCATCCCTCTAGGCCCCCCCCCCGTGCTGAGCTTTTTCTCCGGCGATCCCCACGCCACCGCCCCGCCAACGCC